>NC_133329.1:58561674-58824002 GCF_042186555.1 Aquarana catesbeiana
TGATCCCCTTTTTAATGCCAATATTCTGTTTGCTTTGTTAGCAGCAGCTTGGCATTGCATGCCATTGCTGAGCCTATCATCTACTAGGACCCCCAGGTCCTTTTCCATCCTGGATTCCCCCGGAGGTTCTCTCCCCAGTGTATAGATTGCATTCATATTTTTGCCACCCAAATGCATTATTTTACATTTTTCTACATTGAACCTCATTTTCCATGTAGTTGCCCACCCCATTAATTTGTTCAGATCTTTTTGCAAGGTTTCCACATCCTGCGGAGAAGTTATTGCCCTGCTTAGCTTAGTATCGTCTGCAAATACAAAGATTGAACTGTTTATCCCATCCTCCAGATCGTTTATGAACAAATTAAATAGGATTGGTCCCAGCACAGAACCCTGGGGAACCCCACTACCCACCCCTGACCATTCTGAGTACTCCCCATTTATCACCACCCTCTGAACTCGCCCTTGTAGCCAGTTTTCAATCCATGTACTCACCCTGTGGTCCATGCCAACGCACCTTATTTTGTACAGTAAACGTTTATGGGGAACTGTGTCAAATGCTTTTGCAAAATCTAGGGCTGAAACTAACGATTATTTTCATAATCGATTAGTTGGTCGATTATTTTTTCGATTAATTGGTTAATAACCTTAAAAAAAGTGTGTTGTAATATTTAGTTAATATGTAAAGTTTTTTTAAAAAAAAGCAATTTATTCTTAAATATCTCTATGCAGTGGTAAATATAAACCAACTATATGGTTAGGGAGCAAAATATTGAATCCACTCTGAGAATAACAGACAGAAGAGATATACTGTATATACACTATTAGAAAAGAAATACAGTTTTTTAGCCAATTTGTTGTTGGGCAGATTAAAAAATACAAATTGCTGCAAAAACGCATTAAATGCTTTTCTGTAGTTTCTCCATTGAAGTATGTTGAACCAAAAAAAGCACAGTTTTGCAATTAAAAAAAAAAAAAATGTCCTTGACCCTTTCCAAATACGCAGCGGCTGAAAAAAAAGCATAGATGTGAACTTGTCCCATAGGAAACCATGTAAATGAACTGTAGTGTGTTTCTGCAAAAAGCACCAAAAACACATAGATGTGAACCAGGTCTAAGACGTTTAGTAACATAATGGGGTTAAAAAAAACTAAAATGAGCCCTTTATAGTACAAAAAAGCAAATCGCTACTGTAAGGAGTTCATTTTTTTACTGTAGAACTGTGAAAGTAATATTTACAGTAGCGATTATTTGCTCTTTTTGTACTATAAAGGGCTAATTATATTTTTAACCCCATTATGTTACTGGCCGATTAATCGATTATGAAAATAGTAATCGATTATGAAATTAATCGATTAGTTGTCGATTTAATCGATTAGTTGTTTCAGCCCTAGCAAAATCCAGATACACTAGTTGATCATAATTGGGTCACGACTCTAAAGTGCCTTCCTAAGATCCTTGGTAACTAATCTGTATATGTTTGGATGTGACCTCCTGTAATTGTGGTTTAATTCTGTTGACTGAGAGTTTAGCAGACCTATTCCCACCAGATCACTAGCTGGTATGTGTTCTTACATTTCGTTTTTTTCCTAGTCCAAGATTCTTGGCTGTGATGACATGTATAGGATCATGAATTTTGACATGGTTTTATGACGATGCTATTATCTGGTTACAATCCTAGCCGAGTATTTCTTGGGGAAATGGGTCAATTATTAAAGTGACCCTGACGCATCTGTAAAAGGCAGATGATAGGTTACTGTAATAGAAGAGTGTGCCTAGGGCTGCAGTGTTGGAATGGAGGGAGAGACGGGCAAAATAGGGGTTCATAGAAGAGGTCCCATTGTGCAGTAATGTTAGCATTTTTTTCAAGACTTGACTTAGTCACTTTGAGACTCCTTTCACACTGGGGCCGCTTTAGCGCTAAAACGCAGCTCATTTTAGCGCCGTGTTTCGGCTTCTAGCAGGGTGCTTTTAACCCCAAAGATGAAGTTAAAAACTTTGGAAGCGCTGCCCATTCATTCCAATGGGCAGGGCGTTTTGGAGCGCTAAATACAGCACTCCCCCCCCCCCCCCCCACCCCCCACCCCCCAAAAGATGCTGCTTGCAAGATTTTTCGGAACGTCCCGCAAGCGCACCACCCCAGTGTGAAAAGTCACACTTGAATGAATGGGAGGGGGTTTTTAGGCTCTTAACAGAGGCTATTTCCAGCACTAAAGTGCCTGAAAACTACCCCAGTGTGAAAGGGGTCTTGGAGGCTTTTTATTTATTTATTTTTTATTTAACCACCTTTTTAAAGGGGTTAAACTCAAAATCTAGTGACACGTGGGGGTGGGGCCGAGTCCTGCTGGCCACAGCGGCAGGACTCGGGAGCGCGCCCGCACGGGAGCCTCCTTGGAATGCAGGGCACTCGATGTGGGGAGGAGCCAGGAGCGCCGCTGGGGGGATTCTAGAAAAGGAGGATCGGGGGCCAGTCTGTGCAGAACCCTTGCACAGAGGAGGTAAGTATACCATGTTTGGGTGTTTTGTTTTTTTTTTTAAACACAAAACCTTTAAGGACCAAACCCATTTTGTTTTTTACAAATTAGAATCAGTATTTCTTTTCTCTAGAAAATTACTATGTATGTACGTACGTACATACATACATGCATACATAATCTCTTTTGAGGTGTGTGTGTGTTTTTGGTTTCTTTTTTGGGGGGGGAGGGGGAGAAGTACACTTTACTGTGTTCTTATTTTTAATAATAATAAAAAAAGTTAGACTTTTTTTTTTGTTTGTTTAATGTGAAGGCTGATGTTATGCCAAGTAAATTGATACCTTACATGTCGTGCTTTTAAAATTGCGCACACTCGAGGAATGGTGACAAACTTCAGTATTTAAAAAAAGTTTCCTGTTTAGCGTTAGAGGGGTTCTTGTGCTAGAATTATTGCTCGAGCTCTAAAAATCTCGGTGATACCTCACGTGTTAATTGAACACCATTTTACATATGTGGGCATGACATACGTATGCGTTCTCTACTGCGCGCAAGCACGGATGGATGGAGAGCTTTCATATTATATTTTTTTTTTTTTTTTTAACACTGTCCCTTTAAAAAAAAAAAAAAAAGTTTTGGGTCACTTGTATTACGAATATAAGGAATGCAAACATCCCTTGTAATAGAAATAAGCAGGACAGGCCTCTTTAATGCGAGATCTGGGGACAACAGTAGACAACAGTCAGGTGTTTGTAGTTAGCAGTCTGTAAATAAGTCTGACCATCGTGTCAGCAGTTAGCAGGGTCATGCATTTTACATCAGCACTGTGTCACAGGTGACATCTAATCTCCTTTCCTTTTTCACACAGTTACTCATTCCAGGCCTTGAATTTATCTGAAATCATTTGAGCCTTGACCTGCTCACGTACAGTTTTAGTCAGTCCAGCAGAGGCGGCTCTAGACTTTGTAAGGCCTTAGGCAAAACCTAGACATGAGGCCCCACTCATACCCATAATGGGAAAAATAATTCAAGCGATAAAATAAAAACTAACTGTATAAATTGCATATATTAAGAGCTTTAAAGTGCTGGTGTCAGTGCGCTCTCTCTTGGTGCTGGTATCATATCTCTGTCCTTGAGATGGCAGCAGAGAAGCCAATCGGCAGGCAGTGCCAGCACAGGATGCAGACCACCATGGCTGAGTATCTGGGCTGGGAACTTCCGATTTCCCCCCCCCAACCCCCCCCCTCAGTGGAGCCCTTCATAGGTGGAGGGAGGGGTCAGGGGCTGTCAATCACAGGTTGGCACAGGACTGAGCTGCCTTGACTGTGACACTGATAATCAGGAGGAAGGGAATGGGGCAGATGTGGATCTAAAGGCCAGTGGCTATGGCTGAGGGATGGGGGCTGGCTCTCTCGTGCTGGTGGTAGCTGGCTGCAGAAGGGGGTTGTGGCATGGTAGCTGTGCCTATCCGTGGATCCCCCACCCTGTTCTGATTGACAGGCCTGGAGAGGGGCGGCCCGGACACCTCTTCTCTCATACCTCCCCCTTCCATCGGCTCCATACAGCCCTGGTGAGGCTTCCTCCACGGCGGGTCCCTCCTCTTCCCTTCATCAGACACCGAATGCCTCCTCTGTGAGTGCGGGTATCAATGGGGGGGGGGGGGGGGGGGGCGATCTACATCTCTGGAGCATCGGGTTGTTTGTGTGTTTTTGAAGCTTGCTTCCCAGCCTTAAGCCTCGTACACACTTAGATTTTCAGATGACCGAACGTTTGTTTTTTGTGGCATACTAGCCTCATGTTGAACGTGAAGAGGTTACTCGCAATATGAAAATTTCCATACGGCTGAATACAACCTAATGTGTTGTATAGTTTTGTTTGTTTCTGAGCATGCACAGTCTTGCTCTTAAGATTTTTATTTATTTATTTTTTTTTTTCTCGTACGAAAACTGTACTAATGAAACAAATTGGACATTGAGTTCACATCCGCCAAAAAAATGTTTAATCTGCACATCCAGCTTTTGTCTGACGAAAAAGCAAAATCGGCTGTCGAAAGCACCGTACTAATGATCCAAAAATCTTTACAGCTCGTACGAATTTCTCCATCCAATTTTCGTATCGGGCTTTAGAGTTGGCGGGGGACTGATGCTGCATCCACCTAGGTAAGTATGTTTCTCTTTTTAAAAAAAAAAAAAAAAAATCCATTACTTCTATTTTAATTGGAGATTACTTGATTTACTTCAGTTGAAATGTACAAAGTATACAGGAAACGTTAAAGCACATCTGCAGTGCCCTGCCAAAGTTTTCATCCCCCCCCCCCCCACCCCCCTGGCTTTTTACCTATTTTGTTACATACAGCCTTTATTTCCCCTTTTTTTTTTTTTTTTTTTTTTTTTTTTATCTGAATTATATGTGATCAGAACACAGTAGTCCAAGTTGGTGAAGTAAAAATAGAAAAATATATATAAATAAAACTATTTCAGAAATAAAAAACTGATAATTGGCATGTGCGTATGTATTCACCCCCTTTGTTATGAAGCCCATAAAAAGCTCTGGTGCAACCAATTACCTTCAGAAGTCACATAATTAGTGAAATGATGTCCACCTGTGTGCAATCTAAGTGTGACATGATCTGTCATTACATATATACACCTTTTTGAAAGGCCCCAGAGGCTGCAACACCTAAGCAAGAGGCACTACTAACCAAACATTGCCATGAAGACCAAGGAACTATCCAAACAAGTAAGGGACAATGTTGTTGAGAAGTACAAGTCAGGGTTAGGTTATAAAAAAAAATTTCCAAATCTTTGATAATCCCTAGGAGCACCATCAAATCTATCATAACCAAATAGAAAGAACATGGCACAACATGTCTCACGGATTTTCCCAGAAGTCTTCACTAAGATAACACTAAAGGTGGTGTTTAACAAATCTTCAGGCCTAAAGGTGTGTGTGTGTGTGTGTGTGTGTGTGTGTGTGTGTGTGTAAAGTCTTCTAAAGAGTTAAAGGGAAATTTGTCTTTAAATATAGTATGCAGATGTGAACTGGTTATGGCGAGTCAATGTGTGTGTCATTATTTATGCAGGTTCTATTTTCTGCTTCGTGTTGCTCTACATTGATTTGTAGCCCTGCTTCCTTCTGATGAAATTCTCTGGGTTTGGTCTGTCTTATATACTCGAGTATAAACCGTCCCGACTATAAGCCAAGGCACCTAATTTACCACAAAAAACTGGGATAACCTATTGACTCGAGTATAAGCCTAGGGTGAGAAATGCAACAGCTACTGTAAGTGGAAAAGAGGATCAACAATGCCCATCTGCAGCTGTATACCTCCCTGTGTCCATTGCAGCCTCAGTGTGTCGATCTGCCTACCTGATCAGCCCGTGTTATGCAGTTACAGCGGCCATTCCAGTGTACAAAAGCTGCACCTTCTCCTCGTCCTTGATAGGGGAACACTCAGTTTCCCAGCAGTGAGTCGGTGTTCTGCCTATCATGGACATCCTCTCGTCGTCATCCCGGACAAGGATGAGAGGACGTCTATGATAGGCTGAATAATGACTGCTGGAAAATTGAGTGTTCCCCTATCACAGACTAGGAGAAGGCGCGGCTTTTGTACACTGGAATGGCCGCCGTCTGACTTTTAATCTAGTTTCTGTACAATTTCCATTTAAATACCAGTCTGTCTGCAGTTGGGAGGAGGGGCGTGCAGGATAAACAATCTGTATAGTTTTAATCAAATCCTATATAGTCTGCAGTATATTATACAATTGAGTTGTTTTAGGGCTAACCATACTGTTTTCAGAAGCACCCAATGTGAACTGGCACTTGGCCCATGCCTGTGAATAGGCCTGATTTTATAATCAGCCGCTGCACCTGAAGGGCTTTAATGAGTAAGGAGCAGGGTCTGCATCCAATTAGATGTGATTTCCCTTTGGGAGTATCTCACCAGAAGATACATTTTTGTTGCAGGGGATGCTCTATTTGATTTTTATCTTGGTGAAGACTTATGGGAAGATCTGTGAGACAATCAAACAAGTAGGAAATTACTTATCTGGGGGGGTGGCATCGTGTACACCATCTGTGTACAGAGCCCATCCAGGTAGCCATGTTGTATTTTTCAGAAAATTACAGCACTGCAGATTGCAAAGAAAAGGTAACTTTTGCATTATTATTATTATTATTATTAATATTAATAATAATAATAATAATAATATTATTACTTGACCCTTTACACCATTGTACCTGCAATCAGCAGATCAGATTTACAAAGTCAGAATCCTGCAAAGGTGTGTGTGTGTTGGTCCTTTTTTTTTTTTTTTTTTTTTTTTTCTCTTCCCTTTCCTATAGACATAAATTGACTACTTCCTTGAATGAATAAGTACTTGCGTCTATTTATAAACTGTCTTGCTTCCTTTCATTGGCTCTTACAATGTTTCTTTTGTGAGAACCTCGAACTTCCCTTTTCTCCTGTCTTTTATTGCGTACGTTGTGCAGTTTTTCAGCTCCGGTCAGCATCATACATCCAGTGGAAGCCCATAAGTCCTAGGTGTTTGCAGCATTAATCCTGTTGTAGGTGTTTGTACACGCATAGCTGGCTTTTAAGCCACGTGACAAGTTTATGTAATGGGAATAAACTGTATTACTTGGCTGTGCCGTGGCCTTTACTTTCTGGGCAGGGCCGCTGGGCTTTCAGCCTTCTGTCTCTAAAGTCTTTAAAGTTGCTGCTGAAATACTCTTTATGCATGAGGGACATTGGAAGGAAGTTACCAAAATAGAAATATAGGAGCTGCTATTGCTGACTTTTTTTTTATTTTTTATTATTATTATTATTATTAACCCGGATCTTCGCTGCATCTGAGCACCACAAACGCCATTTCATTTTTTTAATGCATGTCTCCATGTTTCGTTTTAATGAGAAATCACTTTAAAAAAAACAATCCCCTCCCCACCCCCCAGCATTCCTGGCCATCTTGAGTAAGGGAAATGAGTCGTGCAGCGTTTACTTGGAATCCATCTACCCTTAGCTCCAAACATGCATGAGTGTGTGCTCAGCTGAGAACCTCTCCCCTGCTGAAGACTCCTGGGATGTATGACTTCATTTGCTTAGACAAGACACCAGGAAGTGACGAAAGAAATGTAAAAAAAAATTTGTTTAAAACAAGTACCTTATTTATGGGCGTATAACACGCACCTTCAATTTAAGAGGGAAGTTTCAGGAAAACTTTTTTTTTTTTAAATAAACTGAAGCAAAATGATGGTCAGTGCCCCTTTTTTGCAGCCTGATCAGTGCCCATCATTGCAGCCTGATTAGTGCCCATCTGCAGCCTTGTTGCCAAAATAAACAGAGCCGGTGTCTTGCCGAATAAGTTCCTTCGGCGGATAGGTTCCCCCCTGTACTGCTGTCGGCCGCCGGAGATAGCCGAAGCTCAAACGCTTCACTCAGCTGTACACGGCGCCTGCGCTCTGGGTCCAGGTTCCTTCCCCACTATCCAAGTGGACCTAGAGGGGGAATCTAAAAGTGCCGAGCGCAGCGAGGCCGTGCCCGAAGCGTGGCGAGCGAAGCATGCCCGCGAGGGGCCCTCTTACAGGCGCCGTGTACAGCTGATTTTAAGCTGTTCCGCTTCGGCTATTTCCGCCGGCTTCTACTGCGCATGCGCAGTAGAGGGGGGAACTAATCCGCCGAGCTGAACTTTCTCGGCAGAACACCGGATCTCCGGTGTACTCGGCTCGCAGTCCCGCCCCTTGGCCCGGCTCTTATGATGTCCGATGGAGCCTACACACGGTCAGAATTTCCGACAACAAGCTCCCATTGAACATTTTTCCATTGGAAAATCTGACCGTGTGCACGGTTGAGGGGACTGATGAGTGGAGGAGACCGATCGGTGTTCCTCTGTACAAGGAACATATGATCAGTTGTCCTCTACCTTGACAGGACGTGGATCTGTGTGTTTACACACACAGATCCATGTCCCTGCTCTGTGATGAGCAATTGCGGGTGGCTGGCGGATGTCACGGCCGCCGGGCACGCTCATCGGGTCCCCAGTGATGCGGCAAGCGCGCGCTTTCTACACAATACCGGTAAGCCAAGGACGTCATATGACGCCCGCCCGGAAGGACGAAGGGTTCCTGCCGCCGTCATTTTACTATACGGCGGTAGGCAGCTGGTTAAACACAGTACATTTGTATGCAGTCAGGCAGGCCCTTGCACTATATGGTTGAATTAGAGCTGTGAACAAGGCTTGTGACGAAACGCGTCTGCTTGTGGTTTTTATACTTGCTATGATACAGTAAAGATCACAGAGGTTATATCCAGCGGTGCCGGCTCTTCCTTCAGCTTTTCTCAAGTTTGCCTATTTGGATGTAAGGACATCCTGAGCCCTAGACCACCTGGATTCTGGGTGTGCCGAGTTTACCAGTTATCCGGATATCGTAGTTCAGAGTGGTGTTTTTGTGTTGATACTACATAGTTGAATCTAAGGGAAATTGAACAAGAAAATGACATAATGTATCGTCAGCCTAACCTCTTCACATTGAGCGCTCACAAATATGCCGCCTCTCAGCAGCTGGGCCTTGGTGCCAAGCAGCTGCATATTTGCATGCAATATCCCCCCCCCCCCCCCCCCCCCAATAAAGCTGTTCTGAAGGTGCGTGCTCCAATACTGGCGGCTAACTCAAAGTTCCCTTTTGCTGCTTGCAATCTGGAGCATTGCGATCATGTCATCGCCAATCACGGCAGTCACATGACCACAAACCCCGCCTCCTCCCAGCATTCTAAAGTGCTGGCAGGCACTAGCTCTAAGGGGTTTATTGAGCTGTAGATCTGGACATATTAGATAGATCTGTATTACTGTTCAGGGGTTCAGATTGTGTTGTGGCTGAATGCTTGATCCCGGTCAATGATCCATGGATGAGGATGACTGGCCCCAAGTACATGCATTGTATGTGGTAGTGTTGTGTTTGCAACACATCCTCTTTTGCTTGAGACACGACATAAGCAATAGATTTTTCAGCGGGTGCCAACAGCTGTGGCACATAGACGCCCGCATCTGCTGCCTTTGAAGCTTAAGGGGGGTGGTTGGATGAGCACTAAAAATGCCTTGTTTTAGCCCCTCCCAACAGCAGGTGTAAACAAGTCCGTAGAATGTCAGGCTTATAGCATTGCTCTCTCTACTTAGTAAATGACACACTATAAATCTGCCTGCTGTTAGTTTTTTTTTTTTTTTTTTTTTTTTTCCCTTCCTTATGTACATTTTGCAGTAAGCATTCCTCTCCCCTTCAGGCTCACCCTATGACGCGTGGAATTCAATGTATTACCTTTTGCATCGCCTTGGCAACGAGCCTCGTGGCCGTTTGTAATGACAGACTTGACATTTTGTACTTTCCATCTATGGTTTTTGTTTGTCAGCTGCAAAGGGGTTTTTTTTTTTTTTTTTTTTTTTTTTTTTTTGGCTAGCTTTACAAAGGTATTTAAAAGACTTAGCAAATTTACTTGTTTCTGTGCTATAGATTTACTGTACATTTCTTGGACACTTTATTTTTTTAACTGATATAAGTCCGTGATGCCCTGTTTTCCCCGAAAATAAGACCTAGCATGCTTGTCGCTGATGGCTGCAATATAAGCCCTACCCTGAAAATAAGACCTACAAGGACTTTAACTAGGGTTTATTTGGGGGGTAGGGCTTGTGTTGCAGCCATCACCGACAATCACGCTAGGTCTTATTTTCGGGGAAACAGGGTAGTTGTTTACATCTATTTGTCTAGTGTTGTGGTAATGCCCCTCTTTGTCTGTCCTGCCTCCACTGTATGTCATATTTTTAGGCTGACCTACAGTACTTGTGGTTCCCCCTCCTGCACCAACCAACGGGTCCAGGAGTCACTTTGTATTTATTGCACCATTTTTACTAAAGTAATACTTTAGTGTTTTGGTAGTTGCCATGTCTGCTCAGCTACATCAGGTAGGTCGTGGTTTTGAATCCCCCTGACTTATATAAAGAGATGATCGCTTGGATGGGTCGCTTTCTATAATATAAGATCTTGATGCCATATGGAAGTGTTGATAAATCTTGGCTCTGGTACTGGGGCAGTTCTGTGTGAATTCTTTGCTGTACTGACCTCCAAATATTGTCCATAGCCAGCATAAGATGTCTTGCATCGCAGGGTCTATTCTTTTATATCCTTAGCACCATAGCTTCATCTGCCTTGTGTAATAATAAGTTGCAGTGTAAATATGTACACCAGGGATTAGAAAATACCTTTTGCAGTAAGGCCATCGGCACTGCAAGGGTTAAATGCTCTGGAAGGTAGAGGAAAAGCTTGTACGGCCCAGTTCAGACTTGTTCCGGATGCGTTTTTTACATGGGCATTCCAGATCCCCCTCCCACACTGTACTGGGGTCCGGTGCGTTTTTGATACATTTTACCTCAAAGTGTAATCTGTCTGCCTGTACATCCCATACATCGTATGGGCAGTTTGACACCGGGAAGAATCGATGAACTACCACAGAGCTCAACTGTGATAGTTTGTTGAGAAGTACAAGTTGACAGCCGCAAAGGATGTCGGTACTTGTAGTTCATTTTATTCCGAGCACTCCGCCAACACGGCCACGCTCTTGTCAAAAAGTGACAGCTGGTACGGGGAACTTCACCCTGTACAGCTTTCACACAAAGGGTTCACCTCGCCAAGCTGCTGTGGGAATGTGTAACAAGTTCCCGAAGGTGAACTCGTTCTTTACTTTTTGCTCTTCTGGCCATTGGCTCTATTAAACACCTGAAGCTTAAAGCGGGGTTCCACTCAAATTTTTAACTTAATCTTACCCCTTTCAGTTACTTGCATAGATGTTCAAATGCCGCACGAAATTTTTTTTTTTATTGCTGTAATTACCTTTTTATATTCTTTATTGTGGCACTTCCTGTCTCTCCTCCCATGGGAGTAGGCGTGTTTATTGCCTTTCCCCGGTGCCGCACTGTCTCCTGGGAGCTTAGTGTCAGGCTTCCCAAGATTCAGTGCGGGAACAATGATCATGCGTGTGAACAAGCTGTGAATGAACAGCATTCACCACATCCAGGAAATCAATGCTTGTGGGCTTCACATGCCCACAAGCAAGATGGACACAGCCAGCATCACATTTTTTAAGTTATTCTTCAGTACGAAAACAGACAGAGGTGGAAATATTACACCCAAACTGTGAGTATAATTTTGGGGTTAGCAAAGTGTCTCAATGACCCAAAAAAAAAAAAAAAAAGATTGGTCGCCGGACTCCCGCTTTAACTCCTTCAGCCCTGGAAGGATTTACCCACTTCCTGAGCAGGCCATTTTTTGCGATGCGGCACTGCGTCGCTTTAATAATTGCACAGCGCTGTACCCAAACAAAATTGATGTCGTCACACACACACAAATATAGCTTTCTTTTTGGTGGTTTTTATTTTTTGCGCTAGAAACAAAAATGAGCGACTGTTTATTTTTTTACTTTCTGCTATAAAATCTTACCAAAATATAAATTTCCACATCAGTTTAGGCCGATATACGTATTCTACATAATCTTGGTAAAAAAAGAGTATATTTGTGCAAAAGTTATCGCGTCCACTAAATAGGGGATGTATATGTGTATTTTATTCAGAGCACTCTGCCAACATGGCCACGCTTTTGTCAAAAAGTGACAGCTGGTATGGGGAACTTCTCCCTGTACTGCTTTTACACAAAGGGCTCGCATCTATCTATATCTATCTATCTATATCTATCTATATCTATAAAAAAAAATAATTTAGCATAAGCTGTCAGGTTAGTAAAACAGCAATATCAGAACCGATTCAATCATACAGTTTGTAGTGTACATAGATTTGCAAAACAATAGCATAAAGGAATATTCCTGAAATTTCTTTTATCTCATGGTTACTGTGAAATCGTGTGAATGCATCAATGCAGAGCTTGGATGCATTGAATTAGTTTACCAAAAATTTAAATATTGCAGAATATACAGCTTCATGCTACATAACTAAGCTCAAAAGTCGACCCGAATATAAGCTGAGGCACCTAATTTTGCCACAAAAAACTGGGAAAACTTATTGACTTGAGTATAAGCCTAGGGTGAGAAATGTGCAGCTACTATAAGTGGAAAAGAGGGTCAACAATGCCCATTTGCAGCCATAGGTCCCCCGAACTTCAAACTCGTTAGTAAGGGGTTCCTAGATGCCCCCTAGCTGCAGCCAAAATTTGGGGTCTCTGAACCCAAAGGGTCCCGAAATGACATTGCTGCAGATGGACACAGTTGACTGACTTTGGGGCCACTTGATGCTAGGAACTCTGAATTTGGTGTGCAAACCCATTGATACTAGAACATCAACCTATCCAAAAGCTGAGGTTCCTAGCACCAAGTGGCCCCGATATACAGGGCCCCAAAGTCTGTTCAGAAAATGTCATTCTCTGCTGCAGAAAAGTGCTTGACATTTTCCGCACCGAATTTGGGGCCCCATATCTTGGGGCAACTTGGTGCTAGGAACCCCAGCTTTTGGATATGTTGTAGCGCTAGTTCCACTGGGTTTGCACATCAGATTTGGAGTTCCTAGCACTAAATGGCCCTGAGATACGGGGCTCCAATATCGGTGTGGAAAATTTAATTCTTTGCACCAGAAAAGTGCTTGAGCACTTTCAACAAAAAAAGTGCTGAAAAACTCGGCTTATACTCGAGTATATATGGTATCTTAAATAGTTTTCCATCTTTTAGATGGATTTTTTTACTCCAAAAGAATTTTTATTAAAAAAAAAAAAAAAGATAAAAATCAAGTGTGTGTGTGTGTGGTGTGTTTTGTGTTTGTTTTTTTTTGTTTTTTTTTTTTTTTTATCATTGATTCTTTTCTACCCTGGCAGCAGTTTAAGTGAATGTGTTTTCCCCTGCCAGGGTATATAGTATACACAGTAACAGTACAATATGGCTGCTCCTGACATTTTGGAGCTGGCTCCAGGGTTGTAGCAAATACTGCAGTTGTAATAAATTCAGAAAAGTTGCCAGTTTTAATCTGGCTTCTTTATCCGGAGTCCATTGAGAAAACTTGTTTTCAAGGTCATAAGTAAAGTACTTCCTGAAGCCGGTTCTGTATAACCTTCCTTATCACGGCTTTGTTCTGAGGCAGCTTTGAATACATTAGATCTGAAAATTAGATCTCCACTGTAATGTTCGCTTCAACTTTCACAGATATAATTTTCTGTGGAATACTAAGAGAAGACTTGGATAAGTTCCAAGTACTGGACAGCCAATGAATTTCACTTTGCGAGTTCATGTTAGTATAGTTTCATTGGAAATGCATATTCCTGTTCCCTGGTTTGTAGGTTAGTTTGCTCTCCCTGGCAGGCTTTTCACATTCAGGCAATATCTTGGTATTGCAGGAGTTTGAGGTTTTGTGACAAAGTCCATTTCCATCAGCCAGTCTTGCTGTGTTGTAAAGCTGGCAGAGGATATAGGTTACAATATGTCCTCACTTCACCTCTGTGCTGGCTGCTTTGAGGATTGCCAGTTATTCTAAAATCTCCTGGAGTGTCTCCCATTGTTCTGTTCACTGCCCAGTGTTTTACAACCCCTTTAAAGAGGAAGTAAACTCTCCCACTCTGATGCTGCTTTTCATTTAGTCCATTACAATAAGTAATTATCAAATTATAGCCACTGTAATCCAGCCCAAATTCCATATTACTTACTGTTTAAAGAAACTTTAATAAACTTGTTTCCAGGGGTAAGGCAGCGTCATCTTAAGTATTGTTTTCTGAGTCCACAGTAGAGTATATTTCCGCCCATACATTGAGCACTTCCTGTAATGTTAACCAAGCCTCCTTCTCAATCCAACGTTTCTATGGCAACTCTGCTTCCCTGCTCATAGTATTTCATAGTATTGTGCCTATTATCTATTGTTTGCCTGTGTCAGTCTTATCAGCTTCAGCTGATAAGGCTGCAGTAATGCTGTCTGTTGTCCAAGTTTACACTGCATGTGATGTCACATGGTGTGTAGTAGGAAGCTCTGAGTGATTATGCAGTGTAGGATGTCAGTGTTGTGCTATAGGAAGTACTGATAATAGACAGACAAGTACACAGAGTGTGCCATAAATCAGGGGAGATCTGGGCATGCTCAGTGAAGTCATTCTAAAGAAGAAAAAAGATTACAGTAATACTAAGCAAGTAAGGAGATATCTACAAGCAGTGTTAGGGTTTTTTTTATGCTGATTTACATGGGACAAAGTTGTCAGTTTACAACCACTTTAATGAAATGCTTTTGGAGTATAGTGTGTTTTTATTTAATTAAAAAAAAAAAAGTTTATTCAGCATGAAATGGAGCTTAGTTATGTAGCATGAGGCTGGATATTCTGCAATATTTACATTTTTGGTAAACTAATTTAATCCAAGCTGAGGTAACATGCACTGAATTGATGTATTCACACAATTTCACAGTAACCATGAGATGAAACCAAAGTTCAGGAATATTCCTTTATCCCATTGTTTTTAAAATGTATGTACACTACAAACTGTATGATTGAATCTGTTCTGATTTCGCTGTTTTACTAACCTGACAGCTTATTATTCTAAATGGGAAACCTTCATTTTGTTTGCAAATAATAAAGATTCTAACTACCAGCAAGAATAAGTCCTTACATTTAAAGAGCACCTGTCATTTCAGATCCAACATGGCAGTGCCGTCAGCGGGCGTCCACTCACCTGCTGCGGCCAGGTCCCTCCCCGTGTTGCGTCACTGCCGGGCCAGGTCCCTCCCCGTGTTGCGTCACTGCCGGGCCAGGTCCCTCCCCGTGTTGCGTCACTGCCGGGCCAGGTCCCTCCCCGTGTTGCGTCACTGCCGGGCCAGGTCCCTCCCCGTGTTGCGTCACTGCCGGGCCAGGTCCCTCCCCGTGTTGCGTCACTGCCGGGCCAGGTCCCTCCCCGTGTTGCGTCACTGCCGGGCCAGGTCCCTCCCCGTGTTGCGTCACTGCCGGGCCAGGTCCCTCCCCGTGTTGCGTCACTGCCGGGCCAGGTCCCTCCCCGTGTTGCGTCACTGCCGGGCCAGGTCCCTCCCCGTGTTGCGTCACTGCCGGGCCAGGTCCCTCCCCGTGTTGCGTCACTGCCGGGCCAGGTCCCTCCCCGTGTTGCGTCACTGCCGGGCCAGGTCCCTCCCCGTGTTGCGTCACTGCCGGGCCAGGTCCCTCCCCGTGTTGCGTCACTGCCGGGCCAGGTCCCTCCCCGTGTTGCGTCACTGCCGGGCCACCAGCCGTCCCATTAAAGTGAATGGGACTGTTGGTGAGTCAACAGCGGGTCAGAGGAGAAGCCACTGCGGGACAGAGATGACAGTAGCTCTTTAAAAACTATGAATTAAATCAAATCCACCCTGACCGATCACTGTTAACTCTGCTGAATTTCGATCCATCTATGACCAGCTTTAGCATTAAAAGAAAAAGTGCGCCTTAACCCTAAAATCTCTACATCTACAGACCTCCACGATCTAGCACCAATCTAACCCTTTAAAGAAATCAGTGTACATAACTTTTTTTTTTTTTTTTAAGCCGCTCCGGTCTCCAGCGGCAGAAGCTCTGCAAAGGACACAGCTGACAACGGAATGGCCCATAGTAAGTCTATGGGTGACATCACTCCCCATTCATTTCACAGCCGTTGTCAGCCATGTCCTCTGCAGAGCTTCCACCGCTGGAGACCGGAGCGGCTTCAAAAAAGGCATGTATACTGATATCTTCTTTACAATGTTAGGCTTATATCGTGGATGTCTGTAGATGTAGTGATTTTAGTGTTGGGGTGGACTAATGCCCCGTACACACGGTTGGATTTTCCGACAGGAAATGTTCGATGGGAGCTCGTTGTCGGAAATTCCGACTGTGTGTAGGCTCCATCGGACGTTTTTTCGTTGGAATTTCTGACACACAAAATTTGAGATCTGGATCTCAAATTTTCCGCCAACAAAATCCGTTGTTGTAAATTCCGATCGTGTGTGCACAATTCCGACGCACAAAGTGCCAGGCATGCTCGGAATCAAGCAGAAGAGCCGCACTGGCTATTCAACTTCATTTTTCTCGGCTCTTCGTACGTGTTGTACATCATCGTGTTCTTAATGTTCGGAATTTCCGATAAGACTTGTGTGACTTTGTGTATGCAAGACAAGTTTGAGCCAACATCCGTCGGAAAAAAAAATTGTTGTCGGAATGTGCGATCGTGTGTACGCGGTGTTTATCCTTTTAAGCCAAAAAAAGTTTTGCATAGAATAAGGAAGTGTGAAAACTTCTTTCATGCTTTATTACTGTCTGCGTTCCTACTGGGAAGATTCCTTTTCTATGTCTTACGGATCGTTGTCACAGGAACAAGAGGTAAAGGGAAATCATCTAATGGGGACACCTTTCTTAGAGTGGATCTACCCTTAGTTCGAAGAGCTTGTCTTCCTATTTTCTCTTTGGGACAAGAAGTAGAGGGATATCTAAGGAGACAATGCAAACCCACCTTGGTACAACCCCTTCAGCATCTCCAATGATTCCATCTATGTTTACACAGCATTTATACCCATTAAATGTGTATTGGTTCATGATTAAAGTGCAATTCTACCCCAAACTAATTTGTTTTAGTATCTGGTAAATTGAATTGCATGTTCAAATTAAATCCAGTCGATGGTCCCATAATGCCCAAATGTGTTCTGTATAAAGACATTCTGATCATGTGGAAGCAGCAGAAGTACACAGGATGAGAAAATCCTGATATTGGTGTCTTTGAGAGAAGAAATGTAGAATATGTTTGGGTTTGAGAGTTCAGTGGTGTGGTGTGGTGTGTGTGTGTGTGTGGGTTTTTTTTTTTTTTTTTTTTTTAAGCCTATTAGAGCTTCTGGTGCCCTGGAGGTTGGATGCATAAGGGGGGGGGGGGTGGCCTCAGTCGTGCACCCCTATGGATGGGTCGCCACTGATCAGGTTATATTTTGGTTGTCTTTTTATATCCATTTGGCTGTCACTTTTGTTTTTCCTTCCTCTATTACTGGACAGTAATACAAATTTCCTTCCCTCCAGTAGGCAGAGGCTGGTGGAGCAGGAGCCATGACTGAAATCAGCGACCTCGACCGGCAAATCGAACAGCTCAGGCGCTGTGAACTCATTAAAGAGAGTGAAGTAAAAGCCCTTTGTGCCAAGGCCCGGTGAGTATCCACGCTTACCTGCCATCTGTCTTTGTGTTTTTTGGGTGTTTTTGCTTTTTATCAAGGTTAGTGTTTGTAGGCTCGCTTCACACAGTCAAATGACATGTGAAATCCCATGTTGGTCAATGAGAGCTGTCTTAAAGTGATTGTAAACAATCACCTTGTAAAACAATCCATTCAGTTTAAAATAGAAATGAAAGGCAAAATATTTTTGTATAGCTATTAAAAATATATCTATCTCTCTATAGAGATATAGATATATATCTATATCTATATCTATATCTATATCTCTCGATCTCTCTCTATATCTCTGTCAAATTCCCCCCAGCTGCATAAGAACTGGGGGTGGAGAAGCAGCAGCACACTGAAATTGCCAGCGAATGGCTGTGCAGCAGAGGTGTCAGGACCAATCTGATCTTTGGAAGAGAGTACGCTAAGTTTCCAACATAGCTGGAGAACTGACCACTGTGTACTCTCCTGCTTAGTGTGGTCAGTTTTTAGAAGTAAAGCAGAGGGACTGACAGGAACAACAGGGATGCAATACAAAGAGAAAAGGAGACTTTCTCATACAAGTACATGGTACAGCAGCTACGTATAAGGAATATGAAATGTTAGGGTAACAAACACTTTAATTAGCACTGCTGAAGTCGCTCCGACTTAAGAAAAGGTTTGTGCACTACAAGGTGACTTCTATCTGACTTGTGCCCATCGAATTTAATGGAAGTCAAATCATTATCTATATATTGATCCGACATTACAAGATCATTGCCTAGGCATTCCCTCAGTCCTACTCAAGTCGTTAGCAAATCGCCAGGAAGTCACCTGGCAGTCACACTGTAAGTTGCGTGACTTTCACTTGTGAACTGAGCCTAACGGTTTTAAAAGCCTTTGGGTGTAGGAAGTACTCCCACAAAAGTAGGAGCTTTTGATGTATGGAACTGCCAGGACCTAGCTTTCACTTTGACAGCAGAGCTCCCAGTGCTTGCTGCAGGAGAACTCACGGCAGCTCCTGTGTGAATGAAGGAAAACAGTTGTTTACTCTTCATAAATATGTAATAATATTGCTGGGTTTTTCTAACTCTGATCTGCAGATGGTGTCGGCTCCAGCAAGCTTCGTAACACCACCACTTCATCTATTTGTTTATCCTTTTATATTTCACCAGAAGGGGCTTAACATTTAAAAGCAACTCTGGCTGCAGTATCCACAGGTGAAGAGACATTCAAGGAAATACATGGATGTAACGGAGAGGCTTGGAGGCGCATGTATCGTGGAGGCACTAAAGTGCATGCTGGTGACACTGGCACGGAGAGGGTCACTGTGTATTCTGGGGCCGCCGATGAGATTGCCAGAATGCACAGGGGGTCACCTGAAGGCACAGGAGTATTGAGGGGGGCATCACAGGAGTGCTGGAAGCACAGGGTAAAGTCATTGGTATCGGGGGAACTCAGGAGGCACAGGCGTGGGGGGCTCGGGTTTGGTAGAACGTTGAGTTGTATGGACACCAAGCAGCTTGTTGCCCTATTTCCTTTTGAGGCTGCACCTGCAGTCTGATTGGCCTGTGTGCTCTGAGTGAGATCGGTAAATACCAACGAGCACACGCTGGAGGGGAAGGCATTGGATCCCAGGAATGGAGAGCATGACAGTTCTCTTAAATTGTCAATCTTGGAAAGTTCTGTGCAGCACAGAAACTGACAGTCAATGAGAACAGTAGAATGGACAGCATCAGAAAGTATTGTGTTGTGTTTTTTTTTTTTTTTTTTTTTTTTTTAATGAGTTGGTAACTTGAGTCTGACTGCCTCCCTCTTGTTTTACAGGGAAATTCTAGTGGAAGAGAGCAATGTTCAAAGGGTGGACTCCCCCGTCACGGTAAGAAATGTTGTCGTCATATAAAGGAATTCTATCGGTGCTTCACAACCCCCCCCCCCCCCCCCCCATTTGGCTCGTTTTCCTCCAAATACTCTGTCCATTTTACCAGTTCTTGTTCTGAGTCTAGGGCTGCAATGAAAAAATATTTGCATAATGGATTTGTTGGCTGGGTATTGTTTCGACTAAACGATCAGGTATCAAAACCTAAAAATTTGGTGTATAGTTACTATGTAAAGTTTAAAAAAAGACCAATTTTATTGAATATCGGCAGTGGTAAATATAAATAACCAGCTATATGGTTAGGGAGCAAAATATCTAATCCACTGAGAATAACAAATTGAAGTGATACTGTATAGACTGTTGTAGGTTGACTCTGGTACATATTATCAGATTTCAGAGATCAAAATTTTTATTTAAAGAAAAAACAAAATGTAAAAAGACCTAAAAATGCTGTTTTTGCAGATTTTCAGACTGGATTGTAATTCAAATATTATGCATGACAGACTCCCTTGTCATAGGCAGGTAGCTTGATACAAGCCATACACAAACCAATTTTTCCTTTTTAAAGATTATAGTTTTAAGAACATTTTATTGAATTTTCTAAACGTTACTGGGGTCAAATCAATGTTCATTACCTTTTTATTTTAAAATTGAATGTTTAAAAGTGAATTGTTTGCATGACATTTGTCCCTTCATCAACTGGTTTTGCAAAGAACAGCTCTGCTTCTCCTCTTCTGGGGTCCCCCACTGACTCTTCTGGCTCCTCCTGCTCTCAGAGAGCCACTATAACAAGCTGCAAAGTATAGAGAGGAGAGGCTGGGGACAGGGAAGCAGCAGCATGGGGGGTGGGGTTGCATTAGGGGTTAATAACGCTGATCAGCAGCTTGTAATCCGCTGATCAGAGTTATAGAACTGTTCAGAGTCTGCTGAACAATTCTGATATAAGCTTGTGGTCATTGAAGTGACCATAAGCTTATAGGAGAGGGAGAAAAGAGGTCCATATGGCGTAATGACCTGGCCACCTGCAGGCCCTTTTGTAGGTCCGTAAGGCGTATGGACTTGGCAGTGAAAGGGTTAAAGAGACCTGATATCTTGTCGCTTATTTTACAAAGATACTCCATTGATGTCATGGTTTTTATTTCAATAATTGTATTGCTATTGTTGCATTAACTTGAGCTAATTATGACTGCCAAGGCAAAAGACCGAGTCAGCTGACTTTGTATAGGTTACTCCACTTCTAAAGGTTTTTATTTTGTTTTACTTCGTTTAAAGTTTTTTGCAACTTTTTACATGTTTGTGCTGACATTAATTGCCCTTTCTTCTGTAACAGGTGTGTGGTGATATCCACGGACAGTTCTATGACCTGAAAGAGCTATTCAGGGTGAGTACTTAATGTGTAGAACAGCTTCCTCTGCTCCCCTCCCCTCCGTGTTCACTTGAAATATTTGGGCAGTTCACACTGTCTGCTCTCCAACTCTTCTCGCCGGCCCATTGCTAACCCGTTTCTGTGGGCCCAGGCTTGCATGGATAATTCTTGTCGGGATGCGTCATGCCTGCTGGCCGAATGGTACTTGTATATCACTATGTGGACTCCTGTATTTTCAGTACAAGAATAGAGGAGACAGACAGATGGTTTTAAAGAAACCATTCATTTTAGCAACACTGTTCCTAAGGTTACATGTGCCTATAATTATGTATTCTAGCTACTTGTACACATCCACAAGCCCTGAGATTGCTGCTGGGTCCTGCCATCTTGGATGTTATGTGACCAGTCCTAGCAGACTCCGAAGTACAAGATGATGGAGTTTTTATATAAAAATGTTTTCTTTTTTGCTTCCTACTCCTATAGTAGAGTGTGAAAGGTGGGTGGAAGAAGCTGGGTCAGCACAAACCTCTATACACTCCTGAGAGAGGGCTTTGATGTCCCAGGAGGGGGCTGTACAGAATTTTCTAGCAAGCTCAAAGGCACTTCGCCAGTGTATTTAAAAAATCGCCAGTGTATTTAAAAAAATCACCCTGGGTTATAGGCTCTGAAGTTCAGGTGATTTGACACTGGGGGAAGCTTTGGAGGACACACCACCTGACTTTCCTGTAACCATACCGCAGTCTAAATCCTTTTTAAATTTTTTTTTTTTTTTTTTTATTCTCCTGCTAGTGTCCTAAGGTGATGGACCTCTTCTCTTTTGGGAAGAAATCACTCTTGGCTTTAAGTGATTCTAAACACACACTGTTTAATTAAGTTTACTTTGTTTCTTCTATTTCTGTACAGTATATGGATGATGGCATTAAAAAAAAAAAAAAAAAAATCTAGTAGCTTTTTTTCCTAATCAATATCTGGCTGTCACATGATCCAGTGCATCCAGTGGAAGTGTATGAGCCCTTATGAGGTACTCATGCACTTCCTCCCATCCTTTTGCAGTGGGTACTTTGCAACAGTTGCTACGTAACTTCTTCTGGAACGCTATGGTGGTGACCAGTTGAAAAGGGATCCATGCCAAAATCTCAGGTTAATATTTGCTCTGCTCTAGGGCTGCACAACACACAATCTCCAGAGTGACTATGCTTTCCCTTCACAGGGACTGATATGAACACTGCTTTCTGCATCTGATTTTTAGTTCTATTTCAGGCATGCCACAAACGGCCTACTTGTTGAAAGAGTCGGTAATTTATTCCTAGGACAACTGATCGTCCTAAAGTGGATCTTCACTGCATCTGATCACCACAAAGCAAAAACATTAATTTTCAATGTGCAATACAAACTCCCCCATGCATGTCTCCATGCTTTATTTCATTGGGAAATCACTTTGAAAAACACCCTTCTAACTTTTCTGGACGTGGCCATCTAGAGTAAGGGCAAATGATTCATGTAGCATTTACTTTCTGGAAGCCATTTGCCCTTGGCTTAGGCATGCATGCAGTAGAGTGTGCTTAGCTAAGAAACCCCCCCCCCCCCCATCCTCCCCTCCTGAAGACTCCTGGCATGTATAACATTTACCTAGGCAAGAAATCTGAAAGCAACTGAAGAAATAAAGTATAAAACAAGTAAATATGATATACTTTCCTATTTACTAATGCTAGCAGTATGAGGATTTAAAGATTTTGATTGGGGGAGAGAGAAGTTCCACTTTAATGCACCCATTTTAACACTGCAAGTAAACATAAAAAATACTTAAATATATGTATTTCTTTCAGGTTGGGGGAGATGTTCCAGAAACCAATTATCTGTTTATGGGAGACTTTGTGGACCGTGGCTTTTATAGCGTTGAAACATTCCTTCTCCTCCTAGCACTGAAGGTAAAAGGTCTAAAATACGGCTTTCTCCTTACTTTTAATGCTTGATAGCTGGGGGTGGGGCTTAAACTTGGCAAGACTGTTGAGTCCTTGTTTTATATTGGGCCTAGGATTCGAGAGGGGTTCTCGGGGTTCAAGTTTAAAGAATAAAGTGGGTACTTTCATGCACCACTTAAAAACGCAGAAGAAACGCAGATTGAATGTTTAAAGTTTTTTTTTTAATTGCTAGTTACCCTTTCTGTCTGATGAGACTTTAATATCTCTGGGCATTCAACTGCTCCATGGCTTTTCACATACTATTTTTCCATTTCTACCCAACAAAATACACCTCTCCCTGCGTAGCGCTTTCATTTATCATATAGCTTTTTCTGGTGACATATTTGATGATGATTAAAAAAAAGAATTTTGAACAAGAAAAACATGGATGAGAAGTCCTGCAAGCAGCATCTTTGATATAGGAGCGATGCATGTTGCTCACAAAACGCCCTGCCCATTGAAATCAAGCAGTGGTGCTTTTCAGGCACTTTTAACCCGTTGTTAACCCTTTATTTGGAGTTAAAAGCGCTCCACTCCTGATCCGCACGGCGCTTTACCGTGAGCACGGGGTGTTCTTCAGTGTGAAAGTGGCCTTAGGTATCAACTACTAGGCTCAGTGATACCACCACATCTCTACATGTTCTGTGGTCATGCTCCAAACTTATTTTATTGGCAATACACTCCTTACTAATAACTTTGGGCTGTTCTCTGCCTTGCCTCCCAAAAATGTATTTGCTTTGTATATTAGTGCCATGTTACACACAGCAACTAATAAGACTCTTCTTTGCCAGAAAAGTAATTTTGTTCAAATAGAAGGATACCCCAAGGCTAACTTTTTCACCAAGGTGAAACTGGCTCTGTGTAAGTTGTGTGTACCACATAGGAAATAGTAGCTGTCATTAACACCACCTGAAGCCCCCAGGGGTGTGTCAAATACAGTCTTGGGGTCTTCTGGGAGACTAGCTCTGCAGACAGGAAGTGTGCCTACTGCATTGTCCTTCAATGGAAAATTGGAGGCACACAGTGAGAAATTTGCAAAGAAATGTAGTTTTCTGCCAAACACCATTTGCAGATGGGACAAGCAAGTGAAGCTGGAGCCCTTTAAATATCTGAAGACTATATTGCTGAATGTATTATCCTTTTGTAAAATTGCAGGTCCGCTACCCAGACAGGATCACACTGATTCGTGGCAACCACGAAAGTCGACAGATTACTCAAGTGTACGGCTTCTATGATGAATGTTTGCGCAAATATGGCTCAGTGACTGTATGGCGGTACTGCACAGAAATCTTCGACTATCTCAGCCTGTCTGCCATCATTGATGGAAAGGTGAGGAATAGAATTACAACTTTCTGGCTTTCTCTGCTTTTTTTTTTTTTTTTTTTGATACTTTTTGAACGGTAGACCAACCACATAATTATGATTTCATGCTTTATTTACAAATGTACCTGATTACCCTCTTTTACTCGTCAGTAGTGTCTTGTTGGTTGTCTATCCTTACTGGTTGCTCTTCTTCTTTTTGGCTTTGAGCCTTTTTTTATTTTATTTTTTCTCAAGTCTTTGATCTTTCTTCCCACAGATTTTCTGTGTGCACGGTGGATTGTCGCCCTCTATACAGACTCTGGACCAGATCCGAACCATAGACCGCAAACAGGAAGTCCCACATGACGGGCCTATGTGTGACCTTCTGTGGTCTGATCAGAAGGTAAGTGTGCTGCAGCCTTATTTCAGTTTGCCCTTGGTTTGGAAATGTATGTGCATTATACTACTGTCATTCATAAGTCGTAACTACTTGATTTACTGTGACAGCTCAGTAGCAAAGCTGTTTGCTTTTTCATCAGTGGCTGGGTTTAATAATGCAACCATATACTCAAAACCCAATGTACAGTATGTGGGAAAGACTTTCTACAAGATTTTGGAGGGTGTCTGTGGGAATATATTGGCCAGTGAACCAAAAGATCATTTATCAGGGACTGATGTTGAATGTGAACACCTTGTTTGCAGTCCATGTTCTGTTTTATCCTAAAAGTATTCAGAAGAGTTGGGATCAGAGCTTTGTGCAGGACACAAGTTCCACCACACCAGTCAGGTCAAAACCATTTTTTGTGCACAGGGCCACAGTCGTACTGGAACAGAAAATGGCATTCCCCAAACTGATACCACAACATTGGAAGTGAGCAATTTCCAAAAAAGTCTTATGTTTTTTGTCTTTTTATTTATTCATTTTTTTTTTACGCAATCGTGGCAGATTGTGTCTCGTTTGGAGATAAATGCCACCCAAACTCGTGTTGCGCAGAAATCACGGGCAGAAGTGTGAATGGAGCCTTATGGCCCATACACACGATGCGAATAACGTATGGCCTTTTCGCTTAATAGTCGCAAGTATAAGTTTGAATAGGTAAACAAAGTCACAAATTCTTGTACGACAGGAAAAAAAAAAATTGGAAGTGATGTCATGTCTTGTAATGTATTTGTATTGTGTTTTGGGACGAAAACTTTACGATCTGGAATCGTACGAGGACAATTTTCGTGCATGTGCGATCGAATAATATCGGATGAACTGTCGTGATCGGCTGTCAAAAGTAGTGTACGCATGATCCGAAAATCGTACGATTCTTCCTCAGATGTCAGTTTTCGTACGATATTTGGATCGTGTGAACGGGCCATTAGTATGCTTTAGCATGAATCGTACCCTTCACTGGGAACACCTGAACTCAGCTGAAAGGGGGTGTCCCTATATTTTTGGCTAGGTGTAGGTGTGATGGTCGGGTGCACAAACTTTTTGCCACATAGTAAATTTGTGAAATGGGCTCAGTGTATAATATGCTCTTCTGCTTTCTAGACACCACTGGATGGGGAGTGAGCCCGCGAGGAGCTGGTTACCTATTCGGCAGTGACGTCGTAGCACAGTTCAATGCAGCCAACAACATAGACATGATCTGTCGGGCACATCAGCTGGTTATGGAAGGGTACAAGTGGCATTTCAATGAGACGGTCTTGACGGTGTGGTCGGCTCCCAACTACTGTTATAGGTGAGCCTCCTTCTCTTTTGAGGGTTATGGGGTGTTTGGTTGGTGGGTGTGTTGGTTGGTGGGTGTGTTGGGTGGGTGGCTTGGTTTGCCCCTTCTGTCATGTGAGATTGTAGGTCTAACTCTGCCTCTCTCGTTCCTGCCTAGATGTGGAAATGTTGCTGCCATACTTGAACTGGACGAACACCTCCAGAAGGAGTTTATCATCTTTGAAGCTGCACCACAAGAGACCAGAGGGATTCCCTCAAAAAAGCCTGTTGCTGACTACTTCCTGTGACTTGTCCCCCCCTTCATCTCTGGGGGGCCTCTCCACTATTTCCTCCTGATGTCTATTTTGACCTCCCGGCACCTCTTGACCCTTTCTCTCTGGCCTCAGGACCAGCACGGAAGAACCTGTAAAGAGCATCTCTCTTGGTCCCTTTTTTAGGTCTTACAAAGGATGATGTGATGCAGTGAGGGGGAGTAAAGGGGACAGTGAACTCTTGTTATGACACTGGGGCAGTCACAACATTGTAGGGAGTAGAGGAGAAGTGTTCTGCGGGTTGTAAAATGGAGCAATGTACTGTGCGTCTCAGGAACTGGGTTTTCTTAAAGATGTGTAAGACTTTTTTTTGGGGGGTGGGGGAGGGTTCAGGGCAAAGGAGCATTGTGGGTGGGGGTGGGATGACATTGGGGAAGGGGGAGCGTTATGCAAGGAAACCAAAATCCTTTTAAACATTATTATTATTTTTTTTTTTTTTTTTTAGGAGTTTCTTCCTCCAATTTTATAAATTCCTAGCACCCAAATCCAGTCATTCCTCTTCACGATCTCTGACTGGCCAGTTACGGCTGGCACGGTCTGTTTTTCTGCTGGGACAATGCTAGTTTGGAGTGCCTTAGTGCAAGCAGACCCTGGGCTTATATTCCCAGCAGGGCTGAGAAAGATGTGCGCATTTCCCATAATATGTTGCCATAAATTTCGAGTTTCATCCCTTTCTCTTTATTTATACCTCCCGTCTCCGGACTTTGTGTTAGCAGCCATGCTAAATCCACCCCGCGTTTTGGCTAGTTCTGACAGACGAGATGCAGAATTAAACAAACCGCATTATTGAGACACAGTGCTGAAATGCAGAGCACTGCTGGGGGGGGGGGGGGGTTTAGGTCATCACACAAACAGCCTACCCTGGCTGGGAAAAATAAAAAAAATCAATGGCTTCATTTATCAACAATCCCCTGGATTAGTCCTCCTACTGGCCCTCTGCTCTTTCTCTCTGCCATCTTTTTATATCGTCACTCTTTGCATTAACTCTTTGCATTACAAGAAAGAGAAATTTAAACTGTTTCCCAGTCTTTTTTTCCCCCAACATCCTGCACATTATATCAGTCAAAAGTTTTTTTTATTTTACTTTTTTGGTAGATACAGCCACAGAAGTCTGCTAATAAAACATGAAAAAAGATTAAAAAAAAACTGGAAACATCAAACTGTGTCCTTGGTTTGTTCAATTACTTAGCCCATGCTTAAAGCTGAACTTTTATTTAAATGTAGGTTATTTATGTACAACATATAAATAATACACTACATTGTCAAAAGTAATTGGGACACCCTACCTTTACACACACATGAACTTTAATGACATCCCAGTCTTAGTCCGTAGGGTTCAGTATTGAGTTGGCCCACCCTTTGCAGCTATAACAGCTTCAACTCTTCTGGGAAGGCTGTGCACAAGGTTTAGGAGTGTGTCTGTGGGATTGAAGTTCCTCCACCACAAACTCTCTCATCCATGCCTTTTTATGGACCTTGCTTTGTGCACTGGTCCAAAATCGTTTGGAGGGGGGATTATGGTGTGGGATTGTTTTTCAGGAGTCCGTTTGTTCCAGCGAAGGGAACTCTTCAGATGTCAGCATACCAAGACATTTCGGACAATTTTTCATGCTCCCAACTTTATGGGAACAGTTTGGGGATGGCCCCTTCCTGTTCCAACATGACTGCTCACCAGTGCACAAACCAAGGTCCATAAAGACATGGATGAGCGAGTTTGGGGTGGAGTAACTTGACTGGCCTGCACAGAGCCCTGACTTCAACCTGATAGAACACCTTGGGAATAAATTAGAGCAGAGACTGTGAGCCAGGCCTTCTCCTCCAACATCTGTGCCTGACCTCACAAATGTGCTTTTGGAAGAATGGTCAAACATTCCCCATAGACACACTCCTAAACCTTGTGGACGGCCTTCCCAGAAGAGTTGAAGCGGTTTATAGCTGCAAAGGGTGGGCCAACTCCATATTGAACCCTACGGACTAAGACGCCATTTAAAGTTCATGTGTGTAAAGGCAGGCGTCCAATACTTTTGACAATATAGGGTATGTATTCTATCCTTTTAGTATTACGTTGAAATCAAACGAGAAAAAAAAAGTCTCCAAAGCAAGTCCAAAAGTGATTTAGTGAACCTGTGGATATAAATTAATCTTCACCGGCTCCAGTACTCCAACCAACCACATAAATATACTTGCCAGAGCCTAAGACCTCAGCACAAGAGATCTGAAAACTTACGATCCCTCTCAGGGGGATGGATTTTTTCTCTTTGCAGAATATCGTTCACATTAACCACTTCAGCTCCTTCATGACTGGGCCATTTTTAGCGGTTTGGCACTGCCCTACTTTTAGCAATTGCACACGCATACAACACAGTACCCAAATAGAATTTATATCAATATTTATCACATAAATAGATTTTTCTTTTGGTGGTATTTGGTCACCACTGGGTTTTTAACTTTTTGCAAATATAAATGGAAAAAAAATTGAATATTTGGAAAAAAAAAGTTTGTTTTAACTTTTTTTTTTTTTTTTGCTTTTAATCAGTCCTCCCCCCGCCTGGCCTACAGCAGATTGGCGGCCGGGTGGTGGCTTTCCTATTCTGAGTGGATGTCATATGTCGTCCTTCAGAATGGCTGCTCGTGCTTGCCACAGCAATCTGTTGGACGCACTGCTTCACCGATCACGATAAAAAGCCTATGTTGTAGACTCTTTACCATGTGATCGTGTTAATGGGAAGTGCCTATTATCGGCATTCCTCTTCTGCTGACAGCGTGGGTGGAGAGCTGATAAGCGGCTTTCCTCAGTGGAAAGATGCAATGATTATCAGTGCAGCCCCCTAGTGATGCCCGTCGTTGTTGCCTCAACAGTGAAGGAGAAAAATTACTTATTTACAAAATGTTATAACACTTTTTTTTTTTTTTTTTTTTTTTTTTCCGCCCCAAATTTTTGGTCATTTAGCAGCAAAAAAAAAACAACACAGTGGTGTTTAAATACCACCAAACAAAGCTTTACTGTATCTGTCTCAAAACAATGATAGACAATTTGTTTGGGTACAGCCTTGCATGACTGCACAATTGTCATTCAAAATGTTGACAGCAATGAAATCTGAAAATTTGCCTGGCAGGAAAGTGGTGAAAGGGCCAATATGTATTCTCCTACATGCCTTTAAAAAAAAAAAAACAAAAACCCAAGTGTATATTGATTGGTGTGTGTGTATGTATGTATGTATGTATGTATGTGTGTATATATATCTGACACAAACTGATGCTGGGGGGTGAAAAAACTGACCCCTACTGACATCACCAGTGAGCCTAATAGTGAAGGGAAGGAAGGGGTTAACATCTAGGGGTTAAATATGTGCCTTAACAAGGTTTTACTTTTTCTTGTTTTACTAATCGATGTGCCGTTTTTTACCTCCCTGCTTGCGGGAAGTAAAATAAAAAAAAATAAAAAATCACTGCTGACGGAGAGCCCTGTTTTTACCTACACAGGGTTCTGCTTCTATCATTTTGCTCAGCCGATTAGTGTGTTCTGCTCATAAATCATTGGTATGGACCCGCTGATTGGCTTGTGCTGTAGCGAATGAGAGCACAGTCGGTGCGGTGGGTGCGCCTTCCCAGAAATACCAGATCACGTACATGTTCGTCATCTGCGGGGCGATGCTTGGATGAGCAGGGTTTCTCTGTTAATGCCTGGCTGTCCTTTGCAGTTTTGTGAGAATTTTCTAAGGATTTGTAAATTAAAAGTTGCTAAAATTGCTACAAATCCAGATCGCATACAAAACTGCTGGGTGGGCATCAACAGAGAAGCGCAGCTCCTCAAGCCGACGTGATGACATCCCCCCCCCCCCCTCCCCCCCCCCCCCCCCCCCCGATGATCAGCGGATGAAATGCGTAGCAGCGATGTGAAGCGGTGACGTCATTGCGCCGGCTCGGATGGGCACGGTTTCTCTGTCAATGCCTGGCTGTTCTTTTGCATTTTTTTTGAGTATATCTCTGGATTTGTAAATACAAATTGCTACACCGAGTTCCCTCTGCTGGATTTCAATATGAATGATATCCTGCACTGAGAAAGCCATCCATTACTATGAGGCAGATCAAAAGCCTTTGCCGATCACTTGTGTTGTAATGTCTTATGCCGCGTACACACGGTCGGACTTTTCGTCTACAAAAGTCCGACAGCCTGTCCGACAGACTTCCGACGTACCTTCGGCGGACTTGCGGCAGACTTTGTTACGAACGGACTTGCCTACACACGACCACACAAAAGTCCGACGGATTCGTACGTGATGACGTACACCGGACTAAAATAAGGAAGTTCATAGCCAGTAGCCAATAGCTGCCCTAGCATGGGTTTTTGTCCGTCGGACTAGCACACAGACGAGCGGATTTCGGGGTCCGTCGTACTTACGACGTAAAGATTTGAAGCATGTTTCAAATCTAAAGTCCGTCGGATTTGAGGCTAAAAAAGTCCGTTGAAAGTCCGGAGAAGCCCACACACGATCGGATTACCAGCCACCTTTAGTCCGTCAGCGTCCGTTGGACTTTTGTAGACGAAAAGTCCGACCGTGTGTACGCGGCATTAGGCTCTGGTAAGTATATTTATGTGGTGGTGGTTGGAGCACTGGAGCTGGTGAAGGAGATTCATTTTATAGCCACAGGTTCACAAGTGGGCGCACACGAGTTATTTTTCATGTTAGAAATTACTGTATTACTAAAGGGATATAATGCAGTGCAACCCATACACTCTATTGTCAAAAGTTTTGGGACGCCTGCCTTTACACGCACATGAACTTTAATGGCATCCCAGTCTTAGTCTGTAGGCTTCAATTCTTCTGGGAAGGCTGTCCACAAGGTTTAAAAGTGTGTCTATGGGAATGATTGACCATTCTTCCAGAAGAGCATTTGTGAGGTCAGGCACTGATGTTGGGACGAGAAGGCCTGGCTCAGTCTCTGCTCTAATTCATCCCAAAGGTGTTCTAGTATTAGGACGCCTGCCTTTTATATGAACTTTAATGGCATCCCAGTTTTAGTCTGTAGGGTTCAATATTGAGTAGACCCACCCTTTGCAGCTATAACAGCTTCAACTCTTCTGTGAAGGCCGTCCACAAGGTTTAGGAGTGTCTATGGGGTTGAGGTTGGGGCTCTGTTCGGCCAAGTCAAGTTCCTCCACCCCAAACTTGCTCATCCGTGTCTTTTATGGACCTTGCTTTGCGCACTATAGCGGGAGATGCGTTCATATTTCATGTCTGTCTGAGGTTTACAACCACTTTAAGCTGGAGTTCCCAGAGAACTGAAAATTATTTCAAGGGTTCCTCTGGAGTTAAACAGATGAGAGGCTGCTGGATATATTCAATGTGTTTCTTAAACAGGTGTTGGTTGGAAATTTTATGTGCATATAGTAATTCCCCCCCCTGTTTATTGTAGATACATAAGGGAGGACCTCCACCTTTCCAACATCCAAGTAATAGAAAAAAAGGATTGAGAGAGTAACGCCTCTTTTTAAAAAAAAAAAAAAAAAAAAAGCGGACTTTGTGGGCACAACACAAAGTCCGATACTTATCTACACATTGTTGGACATTCCACTATTCTATATGAAAGGATCCATACCTCCATGTCTGTAATTGGGTATCTGTTGACCACCTCTCTAGTAGAGGGTTTTGCTGTGATTTTATTGTGTGGTTTTAAACAATTTTGTAATAAAGATGTATTTTTTTTTTCATACTGCCTCGTGTTGTGCCCACAAAGTCCGCCTTTTTATTTAGAGAGATTAGTGTTGCACTCAATCCTTTTTTTATTTTTTGTGTGTTTTGTAGATACCCATCGCTCTCCTGAGGAAGTAAACCTGTTCATGGAGTTGAATGTATACAGCTTCCCAATAATACATTTAAATTCATGATTATGTATTATTGTACTTGTCTTTTTCTATATATTTAAAACATATGGTTGGGTGGCAGGCAGAGGTGTGGATTACTGTACAAATGTTAAAGTATTATGCTTGGTCATTCTAAAGCATTTTTTTAAACCTGAAATAAAAAAGCTTTATACTTAGTTGTGCTCATAAGTTTTACATACCCTGGCAGAATGTATGATTTCTCAAGTCGTCTTCCAGGACGGCACCCTGAGAGATGACTGGTCCCACCTGACAGGAAACTCAATCAGCAAAGAGGTAAAAAACCCCTGCCCCTCCCTGTGCTCCTCAGCTCTTGATTGTTTCCCCCACAGCGACCCCCCCCCCCCCCCCCAAAGACCTGGGGCTGGTGGTCTCCCCCTGGGATCTGGACCAGCTTGTGAAGCTTTTTGGGTCTGGTAGGATTTCTTGGAAGAGCCTCACTGAGTTCTGAAGGACCCTGGGTACAGTTGGGTACCCAGAACCTCAGGGACCACTTTCCTGCTCCCTTCCCCTTACTTGACTTCCATTCAACAGGGAAGCTGGCAGTCAGTTTTCCCCCATGGGAAACGTTGGAAACTACAGTGGTGGCTCTCATGGCATCCCCCCACTCCTGGGGGCTCCTGCTGGGTCGCATGAGGGGCTGGCAGTGAGGAGATGGCGTTGGTCGGCAGGTCTCCTACAAGGAGTGGGAGCCTGGTGCTATCCATCTGGCGTTTGGAATGACGTGGCTTCTCCAGCGCCGGAAATGACGTTGCCGTGTCACTTTCAGGACTCAAGAAAATGGCGGCAGCGTTTTTCGACCAGGAGTGGATGTCTAGTGGAGGAATTGGTGTCCACATCCTGCTCTCGCCAGTCTGGTCAGTACCTGCCCACTTGGAGGACGTAGGTGGTGTGACGGATGGAGCGAGAGAAGAGGCCCGCAGCCGCTACAACTATGGAGGAGGCCACAGGGTGAGTTGGCCTGGCTGGCAGGGGTTATGATGGGGATGGGACCCTGACTTACCACTGCGGGACACAGCTCTGCGCTTATTGTAAACTAGCTTGCGTGTCTTTTCACAGGAGAGGACGTCACTGCCCAGGGTGTTGCCAGCCATCCTATGAAGGCTCCTTCCCACTCTAAAAGATGCGGGTATTGTAATAAGTTACCCCAGGACCATTCTAAACCCTTTTGTTACAAATGTATTCACAAGTTAGCGGGGAAAGAAACTTCTCATGTCATGAGGGACTTTCTCTCCGTACAGACGGAGACTCTGTCAACTCTTAAGGCCTTCCAAGCATCCCTTAAGCCTAGGGAGCCGGAACCCCAGACTAGCAAAGCGGGTTCTTCCTCCCAGGGGGGCTCCTCCTTTAACAGGGCAGAGGGCAGTAGAAGGCTTCCTGAACCCCCTGAGCTTTCTGTCTCAGGATTTTGAGGAGGAGGAAGAGGAGGCTGAGGCTCCTGATCAGTCTTTCTGATGAGGGCTTGGACAGCCAGGAGGACTCAAGACCTGGCACACCTCTTTTCGTCCCATGACGTGGAGGGCCTCCTTAGGGCAGTATATGCGTCAGAGGAAATTCGGGAACCCACAGCCCAAGTGTTTGCCCAGGACAGAATGTATAGAGGCTTGGTTAAGCCCCAGTCCAAGGTTCTAGTTCACCAGGCCCTCAAAGATATCATCCTGAGGGAGGGGAAGGAGCCTGAAAAAACTTTTGAAGTTTAAAACGTGGAAATTGGGTGTCCCTTTAAGGAGGAAGAGAGGTTCTTTAAAACACCTAGATTAGATACTTCCCTGGCGCAGGTGTCCAAGCAGTCTGACCTCTCTTTTGAGGATGCAGGCAACATCCGAGACCAGATGGACCGACGAGCTGAGACCCTCTTGCTCAGGGCCTGGGAAGCCAATGCAGCAGCTACGAGTTCGGCTTTGGCTTGTGTGGCGAGTAACGCAGACATGTGGGTTGCCAGACTACTGGATCATGTGTCGCGAACCTCCAAGTCCAAACAGGTCTTGGACTCTTTAGAGGTGATAGGTAGGGCAGTAGTTGCAGTCTGGTGCCCTGTTAAATTCTGCAAGGAGAGCCTTGTGGGTCAAGACCTGGGATGGAGACAACGCTTCTAAGACTCGGTTGTGTGGTCTTCCATTTGGGGGTTCCCTGCTTTTTGGCACTGAGTTGGATCAGGCCCTTTCTAGGTCTACAGATAAGGGAAAGAAGTTTCCCAATAAACCTAAGAAGGATGGGAATTTTTTTTTTTGAGGCCCCCAGGCTAAAAAACGGTTTGGTGATTAAAAAGGGTATCAGGCGTTTTGGGGGGGGGGGGGGGGGGGGGGGTAGGCAAACAGCATACCAAGTGATGCAAGGGTAGGGGGAAGACTACTCGGAGTGCCCACATCCTCCAGATGGTAAGAGAAGGCTACAGACTGGAGTTTCTCTACTCTCTTCCCCCAAGTTTCCTTTTAACCCACTTGCCCACGGACCCTCTCAAGACAGTGAATCCTCCTTACATTGGTGATCAGTAGGTAGAATGCTCCTTACATTGGTGGTCAGTGGGAAGAATGCTCTTTACATTGGTGGTCAGTGGAAGAATGCTCTTTACATTGGTCGGTGGGAAGAATGCTCTTTACATTGGTGATCAGTGGGAAGAATGCTCTTTACATTGGTGATCAGTGGGAAGAATGCTCTTTACATTGGTGATCAGTGGGAAGAATGCTCTTTACATTGGTGATCAGTGGGAAGAATGTCCTCATTGCATTGGTGGTCAGTGGGAAGAATGTCCTCATTTCATTGGTGGTCAGTGGGAAGAATGTCCTCCTGGCATTGGTGATCAGTGGGAGGAATGTCCTCCTGGCATTGGTGATCAGTGGGAGGAATGTCCTCCTGGCATTGGTGATCAGTGGGAGGAATGTCCTCCTGGCATTGGTGATCAGTGGGAGGAATGTCCTCCTGGCATTGGTGATCAGTGGGAGGAATGTCCTCCTGGCATTGGTGATCAGTGGGAGGAATGTCCTCCTGGCATTGGTGATTAGTGGGAGGAATGTCCTCCTTTCATTGGTGATCAGTGGGAGGAATGGAATGTCCTCCTTTCATTGGTGGTCAGTGGGAGGAATGTCCTCCTTTCATTGGTGATCAGTGGGAAGAATGTCCTCCTTACATTGGTGGTGATGGAGTGTCCTCAGTTCCCTACATATTTTCCTCATGACAGATTTCCTTGAAGCTACTGCAATGTGTACTTTTTGTCCTGTTGGAACACTTGTTTCTGCTTTGCGTCTGTATTTGTAACTACTTGCAATTGAAATGTGTTATTCTACCTGCAGGAAGGTGGAGAAATGTTGGCTGATGTTCAAGTTTGTGGGTTCAAAGCAATTTACTTATCCCTGAAGAGCTAATAGAAACATACGCGTACCTCAATCAAGACAAGACGCTTTGAAATTCCTACTTCTGTGCGTGCAGATCATGTATTTTTCGAGACTTTAACACAGCCTTTCTCGACTTATCTACCCTGGAGGAAGGCTTGAAATATTTTTTAGATCTCAGGGAACCCAGATGAAAATGATATCTGCAGCTCAAGGTGCATTATGGTCAGTAAGTTGCAGAAGTTTTAACGAAAATAATTAAGAATGTGGCATATGTAGTATATTTGACTCCCACAGCGCATTATTTTTAACACCCTCCTGCTCTCTTAGACAAATACTAATAATTCAGAAGTGCATCAAATAGAAAAGAAGCATTGGTGTAAATAGAAAGATGCCACTTTACATTGGTGGTCAATGAGAAGAATGCCCCTTTACATCGGTGGTCATTGGAGACATACAGTACCTTGTTCCATTGGTGGTCAGTTGAGAAACACCCCCTTATATGGGTAGTAAGTAGAAGAAGAACCCTCTACATTGGTGGACAGTGGACGATTTTCACACCTTAATTGGGGATCAGTGGACCAGTAGACAAATAATAAACAAAAGAAGAACATATGTCAATAGCAAGATGCCCCTTTCTTTGGTAGTCAGTGGAGAAATTACCCTTACATTGATGGTCAGTAGAAGAGAGCCCCTCATGTTGGTGGACTGGAGGTGGTTTTCACCCTGGGGATCAGTGGAAAAGTGGACAAATAGTAAACAGAAATTGTCACAGACATCAATAGAAAGATGCCCCTTACATTGGTGGTCAGTGGAGTAATGCCCCCTTACAATGGTGGTCAGTAGAGTAATGCCCCCTTACTTTGGTAGTCAGTGAAAACATTACCTTTACACTGGTGGTCAGTAGAAAAAAGAGCCCCTTACATTATTGGACAGTGGAAACTTTTCACCCTAAAATTGGGGATCATTGTAGAAGTAAATCCTTACATTGGATGGCAAGTGACAATAATCTGCTTTTGCTCAAGGAAGCCCTAGCAATCTCTAGAGCAGTGGTCTTTAATCTGTGGCCTTTTTCTTGCCTTTATCCAACCTTTGGGGCTCTCTTCCTCCCACTGATACCAACAATGGGACACTATATCTACCACTGATAGGAATGTTGTGGCACTATTTCTCTCTCTGACACCAATGATGGGGCACCATTCCTCCCACTGATGCCAATGATGGCACACTATTCCGCCCATTGATACCAACAACGGGGCACTTTTTTCTCCCACTGATACCAAAGGGGGGCACTATTCCTCTCACTGATACCAACGATGTGGCACTATTTCTCCCACTAATACCAATGATGGGGTACTATTCCTCTCACTGATACCAATGATGGGGCACCATTTCTTCCACTGACACCAATGATGGGGCGCTATTCCTCCCACCGATACCAATGATGGGGCACTATTTCTCCCACTGATATCAATGATGGGGTACTATTCCTCTCGCTGATACCATTGATGGGGCACTATTCCCCCCCCCCCCCCTACTGATACCATTGATGGGGCACTATTCCTCCCACTAATATCAATGATGGGACACTGTTCCTCCCACTGATCCCAATGATGGGACACTATTCCTGCCACTGATACCAATGATGGGACATTACTCCACCTACTGACCACCATCCCCAAGGCAATGTTTCTTCTCATGGATGCTGGGCCTGGGCCATTTTCCACCCCCTCTGGCCAAAATCTACCAGAAGTGCATTTGTGAGGTCAGTCACTGATGTGGACGAGAAGGCCTGACTTGTAGTCTCCGCTCGAATTCATCCCAAAGGTGTTCTGTTGGGTTGAGGTCAGGACTCTGTGCAGGCCAGTCAAGTTCCTCCACCCCAAACTCGCTCATCCATGTCTTTATGGACCTTGCTTTGTGCACTGGTGTGCAGTCATGTTGGAACAGGAAGGGGCCATCTCCAAACTGTTCCCACAAAGTTGGGATCATGAAATTGTCCAAAATGTCTTGGAATGCTGAAGCCTTAAGAGTTTCCTTCACTGGAACTAATAGGCCAAGCCCAACCCCTGAAAAACAACCCCCACACCATAATCCCCCCCCTCCACCAAATGATTTGGACCAGTGTACAAAGCAAGGTCCACAAAGACATGGATGAGCGAGTTTGGGATGGAGGAACTTGACTGGCCTGCACAGAGTTCTGACCTCAACCTGATAGAACACCTTTGGAATTCGGAAAGCCAGTAATTTCCATCGCTAAAGGTTTTTTTTTAAAGTGAAGGGCAACAGGGACATCGGTATCTCAGGACTGGGTGGATGCTGCCTTCCTCAGATGGGGTGATCTGATAGATACTACAAAAAAAAAAAAAAAAAATGGAAGGCGTGCACACCTAGTGCATTACCAATGACATTTAATGAATAATAAAGTTCATAAAAGGTGGGTACTCACAAAAAGCCATTCAGTTGAGCCATAAAAACACACAGTATGGAACCATGTGCCATATACCATCACAAGGTATAAGCTAACATGTTTTGGGGGTGCACCCCCTTCCTTTGGAATTAGAATTAGAATGAATTAGAGTGGAGACTGCGAGCCAGGCCTTCTCGTCCAACATCAGTGCCTGACCTCACAAATGCGCTTCTGGAAGAATGGTCAAACATTCCCATAGACACACTCCTAAACCTTGTGGACGGCCTTCCTAGAAGAGTTGAAGCTGTTATAGCTGCAAAGGGTGGGCCAACTCAATATTGAACCCTACGGACTAAGACTGGGATGCCATTAAAGTTCATGTGCGTGTAAAGGCAGGCGTCCCAATACTTTTGACAACATAGTGTATCGGTATAAAAACCCAGTAACCTTTATAGCTTGCATTCTCTTTGGTGACCACTGGGTGGCAGTATCTGAGCACACAAGTAGCAATTGGTGGCATGCCACCAAGCTGAGTCGCCGTCTCAGCGCAGAGATGCTTCCCAAGTAGCATCATACCTTTTAAAAAAACACACAAAGGCTTTGTTCTAAAATGTTTCTGAAATAAAAACTATTGAGGTTACCTTTTGGTATTCAGACAAAGTCAAACTTTTGTTGTAGTAGTGTAAGGTGTGTTATCTTGCCAGGCTTTTGTTGCCACCTGTGACCCCTGCCTGGGAAATTGACCTTCACGTTTTATCTCTGTGACACCAGGAATCTGTATTCTGTGAATCCGGTCAGGCTGCCTGTAATGTAACATCAAGCTCTGTGCAAGGCTTTGGAGAAGGCAGTGAGCCCCCTAAAGGCCACCTAAAGTATATACTGAATAAAGCCAAAAAACAAAATTGTAATATATTGCAGCTTAGTCATAGTAGGTGAGGTTGAAAAAAGACACAAGTCCAACCTATGTGTGTGATTATATGTCAGTATTACATTGTATATCCCTGTATGTTGATGTCATTCGGGTGCTTATCTAATAGTTTTTTTGAACTATCAATGCCCCCCGCTGAGACCACCGCCTGTGGAAGGGAATTCCACATCCTTGCCGCTCTTACAGTAAAGAACCCTCTACGTAGTTTAAGGTTAAACCTTTTCTCTTCTAATTTTAATGAGTGGCCGCGAGTCTTATTAAACTCCCTTCCGCAAAAAAGTTTTATCCCTATTGTGGGGTCATCAGTACGGTATTTGTATATTGAAATCATATCCCCTCTCAAGGGTCTCTTCTCCAGAGAGAATAAGTTCAGTGCTCACAACCTTTCCTCATAACTAAGATCCTCCAGACCCTTTATTAGCTTTGTTGCCCTTCCTTGTACTCGCTCCATTTCCAGTACATCCCTCCTGAGGACTGGTGCCCAGAACTGGACAGCATACTCCAGGTGCGGCCGGACCAGAGTCTTGTAGAGCGCGAGAATTATCGTTTTATCTCCTTTTTAATGCATGCCAATATTCTGTTTGCTTTGTTAGCAGCAGCTTGGCATTGCTGAGCCTCTCATCTACTAGGACCCCCAGGTCCTTTTCCATCCTAGATTCCCCCAGAGGTTCTCCCCCCAGTGTATAGATTGCATTCAGATTTTTGCCTCCCAAATGCATTATTTTACATTTTTCTACATAGTCCTTAGATACAATGGCTGCATGTGTTTTGTATTTTTCTTTTTCATCTGGTAATTCAGATAATAACACACATCCTGGTCCTTGTCTACCAACTTGCCAACTGCTCCTTAGCAAATAACAGGGTGACCGTTCTGTGCAGAATCACGTATATATATATATATATATATATGATTCTCTACTTTCCAAATAGGGGCGCGCGCCGCTGAGGCGCCACTTCTGCTGTGATTAGTCACAGCAGAAACCGATCAGCGGTTGCCGGCCAATGGATGTTCACCGGCACCCGTCGATCGTCGAGGAGAGAGGCTGGACTGAGCTCTAAACAACGCAGATCTCTGTCCTGTTAGCAGGGATTTCATGGATTGTGTTTCCCTGCAAAGCAGGGAAAGAAAATCTATCAGATCCTTTAGTGAAAGTACAGAACATAGTACACAAAAACACTGGCTAGGCACACATTTATTCTTTTGATCGCCTTAGATGTTTAACCCCTTCCCAATTAGTGTCAGTACAGTGGCAGTGCATGTTTTTTTTTAGCACTGATCACTTTATTAGTGTCACTGGTTCCGACAAAGTGTCAGATTGACCGCCAAAATATCGCAGTCCCGCTATAAGTCACTGATCGCCGCCATTACTAGTATAAAAAATGGTCTAGGTTAACAGCTTGCCAACCGCATCACTTAGGTCAGGGGTAGGCGGCAACCTGGGGCCCTCCAGCTGTTGTGGAACTACATTTCCCATGAGGCATTTGCAAGTCTGGCAGTTACAATTACTCCCAGAGGCATGATGGGACTTGTAGTTCTGCAACAGCTGGAGAGCCCCAGGTTGCCTACCCCTGACTTAGATGTACAGCAGGCAAGGTGGCTCTCCTACGCTGGATCACATAGCCAGTAAGTGAGCAGAAAGTGACCATTCATAGAATGCTGTTGCACTTTCTCCGTGAATGTAGCGTTCTCTGATTGGACGAGCTGGAGAGGCGGGGTGGTATGTCAGGCTCTCAATCAGATAATGCTTTGCATTCATTTAGAGAATGTAAAGTATTCTCCCGAATGGCGCCTGTGCCAATTGGGGCGAATTCCTGTATTTAGTAAGCAGAAGTGTAGCTGCTCGATGCTGGCCCTGTAAGCCAATGGAGATCACTGAAATATTGGTATCTACTTCAACAATTGCCAGCTTCCAGGAGCATCGAGCAGGTGTGGTATATGGATAGTTACATTGGTCCAAGCTGGACCAATGTAACTATGTATTAAAATATCCATAGCTGGAATTCCTTGTTATGGGGGGGACACGTGTTCTGAGAAATTCTGTTTGGCGGAGTACTGTTGCTGTGGCTGCAAGGAAAAGCTTCTTTTTTTTTTTTTTTTTTTTTTTCCTTCTTTTATTAAATGAGTCTCTTAAAGCGGCGCTAGTAAACCGCAGTTGCTGAAAAAAAAAAAAACTTTGCATACTAGCACATTATGAGAGACTTACCTTAGAATGAACCCCCCCCAGCTCCGCGCTGAGAGGGCTGACATCTTCCCCCGGTCTTCCTTCCGGGTTCACGTCCTCCAGGCTACATGGGAAAAATTTGGGTGGCCTCTAAAAAATTAGTCTCTTAAAGCGCTAGTAAACCGCAGTTGCTGAAAAAAAAAAAAAAAAAACTTCCTGCAAGGCAATGTCGTAATGTGCTAGTATGCATTGCCTTGCATATTAGCACATTATGAGAGACTTACCTTAGAATAAAACCCCTCCAGCGTTGCGCTGTCACCGCTGAGAGGGCTGACATCTTCCCCCGGTTTTCCTTCCGGGTTCACGTCCTCCAGGCTACATGGGAAAAATTTGGGTGGCCTCTAAAAACAATGTCAGAGGGCACATGATTTAGAACAGAGGTTGTACCATCATCCAAAACTTAATGAAATAGAGGTTTGGGAGCCTGGTCCCCAGCCGAGGCTCACCAAGGACAAGAAAGGAAGCAAGTGGACAATACAAGAGGGATACAATGGAATATGTAGACAGTCATAAAAATGTAAGAAAAATGTATTAATAGTACATGACAGTAAAATTAAAACAAAGGTGACTTGGTCATAAACAGTGTTTCGACTAGTTTTTGCGGGATAAACCGCTTCATCAGGGAATACATCTGTAATTTAATAGACACAGGATCAATGACAATGTAGTAAAACAAATATGGAAAAATATATACATTGTACAAATGTTTCCATATATGTTTTGACTACATTGCCATTGACCCTGTGTCTATTAAATTACAGATGTATTCCCTGATGAAGCGGTTTATCCCGCAAAAACTAGTCGAAACACTGTTTATGACCAAGTCACCTTTGTTTTAATTTTACTGTCATGTACTATTAATACATTTTTCTTACAGTTTTATGACTGTCTACATATTCCATTGTATCCCTCTTGTATTGTACCGAGATATTCCACTTGCTTCCTTCCTTGTCCTTGGTGAGCCTTAGCTGTGGACCAGGCTCCCAAACCTCTATTTCTCCATGCTGCATGAGTAGCTGGGGGTGCAATGACGTCACTGCCGCGTATGCACGCGGGAGCTGCCGTTTACGGCACTGTATGCCAGACCTTCAGAGCGCATGCACCGGTAACACCACTGGCTGCATGCATTCTGAATGTCTCCTAAACGGCGGAAGTTTAGGAGACATTCACAGTACCTACAGGTAAGCCTTACTATAGGATTGCCTGGAGGTACAAGTGGTAGAACTGAGTTTACTATCACTTTAAATTAGCTGTCTGCAGCTCATTATAGGAAGGGTAACCTTTAAAGATGATCTCCAGATATGGCAATTTTTACGGTTCTCCTGTGTTTAGTAAGCAGCAGGACAGGCACTCAGCACAGGGCCCGGAAGATGGCGGTGATTGCTGTACTAGCAGTGCCTACTACGTTGATCAGTAGCGGCCCGTCCATTAGGGGTGCCGGAGCGCCACCCCCTCGATCCACGGCCGCTATTTTGACAGGACACCGCCACCCCCTAATCATGCATTCTGCCCCTTTCAGGGCGCCTGAATTACAGCGGTAGGGGCGTTTTCTTTGAAGCACCTGATTAGAGCCAGAGGCTCTAATTGGCTTCAAAATAGGGTGGACTCGTGGCACAGAGCCCACCCAGGTGTTACGACAGCGAATGAATATTCGCTATTGAAACACTGATCCTCAATCCGGCCAATCAGAAGCACGTCTGAGACCCTTTTTCCACTTGGCCTGAGGAGAGAGGAAATGGAAGCCACCGCGACGCCCATGGAGAACAGAGGAAGGGAAAGCCGTCGCCGCCACCGAGCAAGGGAAGCCACCGGTGAAGCCCAGGAGAAGCTCTGCCCACCATAAATGGGTTAAGTGCACCAGACCCGACCGGCCGCCACTGACGGTGATCTCCAGCTTACGCAGGTATCCCAGTCCACCAGACCCGACCGGCCGCCATTGACGGTGATCTCCAGCTTACGCAGGTATCCCAGTCCACCAGACCCGACCGGCCGCCACTGACGGTGATCTCCAGCTTACGCAGGTATCCCAGTCCACCAGACCCGACCGGCCGCCATTGACGGTGATCTCCAGCTTACGCAGGTATCCCAGTCCACCAGACCCGACTGGCCGCCACTGACGGTGATCTCCAGCTTACGCAGGTATCCCAGTCCACCAGACCCGACTGGCCGCCACTGGCGGTGATCTCCAGCTTACGCAAGTATCCCAGTCCACCAGACCTGACCGTCCGCCATTGATGGTGATCTCCAGCTTACGCAGGTATCCCACAGGTACGGCGCATATTTACATTGGTCCAAGCCAGAAGAATGCAACTATGTAAGAACTGGCATACCCAGAATTCAGCTTCAACAATGCCAGATAATACAATGACCCAATGCAGCAACTGTTTGTGAATTTCATACCCTGCAGTTCTCCTTTTAAAAGTTTTAAACTTTTTGAAAGCTGAAACTTTGATCCAGGATCCTCCTTTTAACTGGCCAGCAAAGCCCGGGATGAGGAGAGAGCAGTACGGTCATTTGCATCTTCCTGTCTGGCCAGGGCAGATGTTTGGCTACTGTGAAGGGGGTGGGGAGGTGTGAAAACAGGCAATCTGATGCAAGATGGGGCAGACAAATGGTGTCTGAGATGTGGAAAGGGGGTGCAGGTGCAAACAGGATTGTTGTGCGAACAGGAAGATCTTTTTATCTTTTATTCATCTGGAGGGTGGGGTGCAGCTACACTATATTATCAAAAGTATTGGGACGCCTGCCTTTACACGCACATGAAGTTCAGTGGTATCCCAGTCTTAGTCCGTAGGGTTCAATATTGAGTTGGCCCACCTTTTACAGCTATAACAGCTTCAACTCTTCTGGGAAGGCCGTCCACAAGGTTTAGGAGTGTGTCTATGGGAATGTTTGGCCATTCTTCCAGAAGTGCATTTGTGAGGACAGGCACCGATGTTGGACACAATAGCTACCTCCAAAAAGCTTGCAGCACAGGGCGTGGTGGGGGCCTATTAGTTATCCATCGCAGGTGGAGCTATCTCGACAACCATTACCCGAATTGTCTTCATTTGAATGCCTTGCATTTAAATGTAAGTCCCCTTCCCCTGTGTTGTTCCTCCTTATTTATTGACCTCCAAAACCATACCCATTATTTATCACTGAGATGTCAAATCTCACAACTTTCTGCACATTCTCTGCTGATGTTATAATCTTGGGTGATATGAACACTCACGTTCACACTCCCTGTTGCCGTTTTGCGGCTAAATTTCTTCAACTATTGGATTGCTTTCATTTAAAACAATTTGTTGATGTGCCTACACACACCAGGGAGCATACCTTGGATCTGGTCATTACAAATTCTGCTCCTCTTACCAACGTGCAGGTGTATGACCTAGGTGTGTCTGATCACAAGGCCATTTCCGTGGATTTGCCATCCCCATCTAGCCTCTACAAGCGTTAGCGGAATATCTGTTTCAGAAACCTAAAAAACATGAACCCAGAACTTTTGGCAGCAGATTTTCATCATCTTTCCACACTTTTTTTTATCAGCCGACGAAGCAGTGGATTATTACAACAGTCAACTTAGCAGCCTTTTGGACCTCCATGCCCCTGTTAAAACAAGAACAGTCACTTTCACCCGCTCAGCTTCCTGGTTCACAGATCAGATGAGCTTCGTAAGATGAAGGCAGCAGGGCGGGTCCTTGAGTGGCGTTTCAAAGCATCTGGCCTTACTGTCCATAAACAAATTTATCGGGAGCAACGACAAAAATATGCACAGTCCCTCAAAGAGGCAAGATCACAGTTTTATTCCAATGTCATCAGAAACAGTCCAGGAAATTCTCACCTCCTCAAACAAAAATCCCCTCCCCTTACTGCAATTACAGAAGAGCAGTGCAATAAATTTATGGATTTTTTCACATCAAAAATCGCACATATTTGTTCTGCCCTTTCTGGTCCTCCCACTCAAATTGTTCCCCCATCATATACCAGCTCCCAACTCCTAAACTGCTTTCCTGAGGTGTCATCAGAAGAGGTGCAGAATATTGTCAGGAAGATAAAACCCTCCACCTGTCCCCTGGACCCTTTCCCAACCTCTCTGGTAAAAACTAATATCACTGTCCTGAGTCCCCTGATTACTGCTGTTAAAATCATTCCCTCTAAACTGGTCACGTTTCCCCTGTTTTAAAAAAATTCCATTATTAGACCATTGCTTAAAAAGCCCACTCTTGATCCGGAAGTCCTATCTAATTATAGGCCTATCTCCAATCTCCCTTTCATATCAAAAGTATTTGAGAAAGCCGTTGCTACTTACCTTCAGGGCCATCTTAAACATAATAACCTTTTTTGAAAAATTTCAGTCAGGTTTCCGCTTTGCTCACAGTACAGAGACTGTCCTGGTCAGAGTTACAAATGACCTCCTTATATCATCTGATGCTGGCTCTCCCTCCCTCCTCATCCTCCTGGACCCTTCTGCTGCATTCGATACTGTTGACCATGCTATTCTTTTAAACTGGCTCCATCTTACCACTGGATTAAATGATACAGCTCTCAGTTGGTTCAAATCATACCTCACTAACCAGACAGAATACATTTCTCTGGGTCATTTCAAATCAAATCCACATACAGTTACTTGCGGTGTCCCCCAGGGGTCAGTTCTTGGCCCCATCCTTTTTATCCTCTATCTTGCCCCCCTTGGCCAAATTATCAGCCGCCACAAAATTTCGTTCCACTGCTATGCTGATGACACACAGCTATATGTAAATGCAACAGCTGAAACTGCATCTTCACAGTCATCCCTATCAGTACTCACAACCTGTCTGGAGGAGATAAAGGTATGGATGGAGCACAATTTTCTTCAACTAAACCGTTCTAAAACTGATGTTATCCTGATTGGCGCCCCTCACAAGACCAAATCATCATCCATTACCAGCAACACCTTTTCTGGTTCTAACATTCCTTTTTCATCAATAGTCACAAATCTTGGTGTAAAAATGGACTCCGAACTCACTTTTGAGGCCCATATAAATCACCTATACAAGACTTCTTTCTATCACCTCCATAACATCTCTACACTCTGTTTCATTCTCTCCTTCTCAGATGCCGAAAAGCTGGTTCATGCTTTTGTCTCCTCCAGACTGGACTACTGTAACGCACTTCTCATTGGGATTCCTAGAAAGAGTCTGCAGAGGCTTCAGTACATCCAAAACTCTGCATCAAGGATCCTGATGAGAGTGCGGAAACCTGAGCACATTACCCCCATTCTCCACTCACTCCATTGGCTTCCTGTCTCCGCCAGGATTGAGTACAAGGTTTCTCTCCTCACACACCAATATATCCATGGACATGCCCCTCCCTATCTTAAAGAACTTCTCAAACCATTAAACTCAACACGTCACCTCCGATCCACGCACTCAAACCTTCTTCATATACTGAGAACTTGACTCAGGACAATGGGAGACAGGGCCTTTTGTGCAGCTGCCCCGCGCCTGTGGAATGCACTACCTGACACCTTGAAGATAGGACATCTCAAAGGTGTTCTATCTGGTTGAGGTTAGGAATCTCAATAATGTAATTAATAATCCCTCTCTTCATGCCAGGGTACTAGGTATAATCCTAGACTCTGATCTCTCCTTTCAGCCCCAAATCCAATCATTGTCAAAAGCTTGTAGACTTCACCTCCATAACATCTCTAAAATGTGCCCCTTTTAACTAATGAAACCACCAAGCTCCTCATTCACTCCCTTATCTCTCACCTTGACTATGGCAATGCCCTTCTCATAGGCCTACCTCTCCTCTTCAGTCTGTCATGAATGCTGCTGCCAGACTCATCCACCTTACCAACTGTTCAGTGTCTGCCATCCCTCTCCACCAATCCCTACACTGGCTCCCAATCACCCAGCGAATTAAATTCAAAATACCAGCAACATGCAAAGCCATTCACAACTCTGCCCCGAGCTACATCATCAATCTTGTCTCTAAGTATCACCCAAACTGTCCTCTCCGCTCCTCCCAAGATCTTCTGCTCTCTAGCTCCCTTGTCTCCTCCTCCCATGGCCTTCTCCAGAGCCTCTCCCATCCTCTGGAGCTCTCTACCTCAATCTCTCCGGCTATTCCCTACTCTGGCTGCCTTTAGGCGATCCCTGAAAACTCATCTCTTCAGGGAAGCCTATCACGCCTACAACTAACTGAACTTTTATCACTTCCATCAGCTCATCCCCACAGGTATAACCTTTTGTACCACTTGCCCCACCCTATTAGACTGTAAGCTCTTATGAGCAGGGCCCTTTTAAAGTGGTAGTAAACTCATTTTTTGATCTTGTACCTACAGGTAAGCCTATAATAAGGCTTACCTGTAGGTACAGTGAATATCTCCTAAACTTGCAGTGTTTAGAAGATATTCACCTTGGATGCAGCTGGTGAGGTCACCGGGCACATGGGCTCTGAGGGTCCGGCATACCTTGCTGGATCTTCAGAGCTCTGTGCCAGAGCCAAGGGCATGCGAGTGACGTTATCGCAGTCTGAGGCCACTCACAGCTGGAGCCCACCAACCTGGAAGGAAGTCCGGGGGAAAGATGGAAGCGCTGTCAGCAGTAACCGTGCACCGCTGGAGGGCTTCATTCTAAGGTAAATATTTCATAATGTGCTTGTAAGCAATGCTTATGCAATTATGCACATTATGCCATTTTTTTTTTTTGGAAAGCCGTGGTTTACTACCACTTTATTCGTCTTGTATTTTTTGTATTGTAACTGTACTGTCTCCCTTTATATTGTAAAGCGCTGCACAAACTGTTATATAAATCCTGTATAATAATATTTGGTGGCTAGTGGGAGGAATGCCCTTTACATTGGTAGTCAGTGGTAAGAATACCCCTTACATTGGTGGTTAGTGGGAAGAATGCCCCTTATATTGGTGATCAGTGGGAAGAATGTTCCTTACATTGGTGATCAGTGGGAAGAATGTTCCTTACATTGGTGATCAGTGGGAAGAATGTTACTTACATTGGTGATCAGTGACAAGAATGCTTCTTACATTGGTGATGAGTGGGAAGAATGGTCTTTATATTGGTGGTCAGAGGAAAGAATGCTTCTTACATTGGTGATTAGAGGGAAGAATGCTGCCCCCCCCCCAAAAGAAGATGATAAAATACGTTTTTGACTTTTTCCCATTATATTCATAACTTGAAGTTACTTTATACACAGTACATTATGGGGTTGATTTACAATATCAGTAGGGTTGATGTCAGGGCTCTGTGCAGGCTGCTCAAGGTCCTCCACACCAAACTCATCAAACCATGTCTCTATAGTCTTTGTACACAGGGGCACTGTCCTGCTGGAACAGAAAAGAGTCTTCATCCAACTGTTACCACAAGGTTGGAAGAGCATAGTCTTCAATGTATGCTGTTTTAATAACCATGCCCTTTATTGGAAACTTCTGAACTCAATCATTTGGTGGGGATTCCACATAATTTTGGTTTAATGGTCAGGTGTCCACAAACGTTTAGCCATATACTGTCAGGTATCACTTTTTCAGTGTCTGCATTGGAATACCTTAACTTTTGCTATCAATCCCCCTCAGTTGTACTTAACAGAGCATCAGTTTTTCCTTTTGTACCTCAAAAATGTTGAACTTTTATTGCAACATATAAAAAAAAATGTACATCAAGGGAAGCTAGTCGGTACACAAAGGCTGATAAATAATTGTTCAAGGCACTAACAGTAAAGAGTAAGAATAGCTGTGAAATAGTTGGGGACAGGGTGACAAAAACCATACACTCAAATCAATTACTACAAAAAATGTGTCAACTTTAAAAACACAAACCGTAGAATCAGGAAAAGCTTGAAATAGTCTCTTTCTCTTTAATTTAAAAGTGTTTCCAACTACCAATCACTTTTATAATCTCCTCCTCCCTGGACAACTTCATGAGAAAACAGAAGGGTTGTCTATATTATCAGGCAGAGAAGAGAATGTATGGATCTTTCAAATGCTTTGTAGTTGGTCACTTGATTTGTAGAGGTAGACGTGGCACCTAACTTGCATGGTGGCATAGTTCCTCATGTCATGTATGAACTTCTACTTGGAGCTATTCTGCCATTCTAGTAAGTAGACTCTGTTTACCACTGTGTTACCTTCCAGGACAGCACATGAGACAGAGGCTTCTCCCACCAGGAACAGGAAACATATCTCAAAAGTCCTTCTGCAGAACTTGTCATACGCCTGGGGTCACCATATCTGTAATGCTCATGGTCAGGGGCGTTGCTAGGTCTACAAAAGATCTGGATCTAGAGCCCATAGCAGCGTAGTAAAGTCATATGCTTGGGCTGGCATACACATGTATATATGGTAATATATGTGTGTGTTTGCATATCCCCAGAAAGCCCCCCCACTTACATCAGGGTCCCCAGAGAGCCTGCCCTTTAAAATCAGGGTCCCCAGAGAGCCTCCCCCTTGCATCAGGGTTTCCAGAGAACCCCCCCCACTTACATCAGGGTGCCCATAGAGCCTCCCCTCCCCTTGGGGATCCCTGCAGAGACTCGGGGCTATGGGCCCCAGATTCGAGGCTATAGCCCCAAAAGCCACCCCCTAGCGACGCCACTGCTCATGGTCATCCCTCTGAGAGGAGTCACTAGTGCTTTCCCAGAAGAGGACTTGGAAACCTGGAATTAGACTTCTCAACAATGCGGTTTTCAGGACAGAAAGCTTTCTGCCTTTAGGTTAAGTTTGTTTTATTGTATATATATATCTTTAATTTACTCCCTTTTGGCTCTTGTTTACTGCTGACCAGTTCTGCAGTAGTTTTTTTTTTTACAGTGTTTTTGTTCACTCATGTTCCTCTCTTGTGTGGTTCTGGAAACAGTTACCGAAAAATCGAACTCTGGTTTTTAGTACAACTTCCCTCTAAGCAATTTTGCATTGATGTTTTGCCCCAACTTGTGCAAATGAGTACCTTTTTACTTGTCAAATATATGAACTTCAAGATGTTGTCAGGTGTCAAGATGTTGCACCTACTTCCACATCTCAGGTGAATGTCTTATTAGTGTTCGTTAATTAAAGCAAAAAAAGGATTTTAAAGGTGCCACCCTTAACCCCAAAGAAGTGAATATTCGGTTAGTATAAAATTGAAATAATTTTATTCATTACAAAAATTCCTTAAAAATACCTATATCCATAAAAACATTTCAATACAGTTATATATTGCATATTAAAGGCGCTCATTCTTCTAATCCATAGCCCATAGGTATACAATTATAAAGTGATATTCAATATACATTTGATATAACAACTGTATTAGGCAGAAGACAATCAGTCGCTGGTCTCTACACGTTTCACCACGTTTTGGCTTCCTCAGAAGACCATACATATAGCCAAGATCTTGTGACACTATATTCAGATGGGAAAGATGACCCAGGTCGCCTCAAAGTATGGAAGCAGCACATTGCAATTAGGCGGCTAACCCCAAGAGAGCAGTGCATAACACTGTTTCAATAGATGGAGATTGTACTAAAGAGTGACAGGGTCGTGGAGACATGCTGTTGGACCAGCTAACAAATCTTTGAACATTTTAAGCATATCCTAAGCTGCTTGGCTTTCGGCCTTTTTGGGAGAAGGGCTTACCACTCTTGTACAATATCCATCTATTAGAAGTGTTATGCACTGCTGTCTTGGGGTTCCTGTTAGCCGCTTATTTGCAACATGCCCCCTCCATGCTTTGAGGTGACCTGGGTCATCTTTCCCATCTGGATATAGTGTCACAAGATCTTAGTTATATGTATGGTCTCCTGAGGAAGCCAATAAACAGCAAAACCTGTAGAGACCAGCACATAATTGTCTTCTGCAGTCTGGCCTAAAACAGTTGTTGTATCGAAATGTATATTGAATATCCCTTTCTAATTGTATACCCATGGGATATGGCTTAGTACAATGTGTATCTGTTTTAGGGAGCCTCTTATACGTAGTTGCAATAAAATGTTTTTATGGGATATAGGTATTTTGAATTGTTTTTGTAACAAATACAATTATTCATTTTTTTATACTGACCGAGTTCTTCTTTGGGGTCAAGAGTGGCAACTTTAAAATCCATTTTTCTTCATTTTTGCTTTCTCACATGCTCATGGAGGTGGTGTCACTTCAGTGAATTGTGCTCCATCTTCTTCTAATGTTAATTATTAATAAGCCATCCTGACATCTTGAAGTACTCATAATAGAAAAGGAAAAAGTGAACCTTCTCTTAGAGGTCCTTACAGCTCTTGAATTCATTTACGTTTGTCTTAAATGGAGACAAACAATAAGAGGTGGTCTTAATATTGGCAGCTTCTTTCAGTAAATGTAGGCATAAAGGGAGCAAGTGACCACAATAGGATCATGGGAAATATGGTGTATGTCCAGGGCTGGTCCATAGGCACAGGCCTAGAGTTTCAAGACTTCATACCCTTTTGTACCTGACAAATGAAACACCAAATTGTCTCTTCTGTAGTTGCGTTCCAGTTTTGGCCTTAAAAGTCCATCTGACAATGCTGGTGGCTCAGGCTCTCTTGAAGGGTATCTTACATCCAGCCTCCCCCCGTGTAGAGGCGTTGAAGCTGAGCTCCTGAGAACTGCAGTCCTGGCTTGGGCCCAGAATTTGGTAAGAAGTGTTGAAAGCGCACATCAGAGTTTTTGGAGTAACCTCTGCTAGACTCTTCATCTGCTCCAGGAGGAGTCCCAGAGCAGGTTGGGGAGCCGTAATTTCCTGTGCAGCTCATTTCCTGCCCATACAGCCTAAAATCGACTTGTCCATCATAGAGCGGAGCGGTGTCCTGAGAGGCCTGAAACGACGGGGTGAACCTCTGCAAGGAAGGAGGACGAGGGACCACTTGACCCTGAGAGACAGCAGGTTCTGATTGGCTGGTGGGAGAATAAATGATGTGGTTAGGGTCTAGTGTTAATGTCTAATGCTATACAATGGCTACAATGCAAAAGGCATGGGCAGCTGTGGGATCTTCAGTTGGTGATTGTGTGGAGTCATGCAAACTATTCTACAATCATTACAGCTATTTTATAGCACAAATAAAGCCTAGATCTCATCAGCACAAGATGCAGATATGAGTTCTGAAGAGTTGGGTCATATTCATGGGATTTAACTGGAAGTCTTTTTATTTTGATAATCTGGTGGGTCGTACTACCATGTTGCTTCAGTTCTACTCTGAAAAATCCATGATTTCTAAATCTTGCACTGATGAGGTTCAACAAGAACAAGCCCAACAAAGCTTTATATAGTATTGCAAAAATCACTGAGTACCTGAGAATCACAGTGTGTGTGTGTCACCTTTAAAATCCCGTTCTTTCTTTGGTATTTGCATATTTCCGAAAGCTTTGTATAGCCTGAATAATGGCTCCCTAATTTAGGCTTCCTTAATGCCAATGGCCATTACCCACCTCCTACAAGCTACTCACTGGGACATGTCCCCTTCCTGAAATGTAGTAGATCCTTTTTGGGCATTTATGATATGTTAGCACTCAAGAACACCTAGATACAAGTATGTAATAAATCCAATAACCAAAAATTGTGGCACTGCACCTTTTAAATTCAGATCATATACTACTATATATGTATATGAACCCAATAGTGGAAAGAAAAATCAAAGTACATAAATCCACCAAAAATTAAATATAATCAGGTGACACTTGAAATCTTCCAACCACTTTGTGATTTTCACCGCCACCTCAAAAATTAAGCCTCTTACCAAAAAGAAAGATGCCAAAAATTGAGAGGTCAGATAGATGTCTGAGGAATTTAAAACTGGTCCCTTGAGAACGTCTCCTATGACAAAACCCCCTGGGGTGGAACTTGTGCTGACGTCACCCCACCCCCCAGATCGAGCGGCGGCTAGTTTGTTTGCTGTTTTTTGTAAATGTTTCTAAATGTGAGTATCTTTCTCTCATGTCAATAAAGAACATAGTGGTTTTACACTATGAAGCCTTGAAGATCGAAATTTTAACCCGCTGTTTTTTTATGTCTTTAAAATGTGATAATCTCCAGTGGACTTTTCAAGGTCTGTGCATCTGCTGCCTCTATTATGAAGGACTTACATCATGAAGCATAGCATACTACATGAGAAGTGAAGAAGAGCAGAGCTGGGCCCCAAAGATTAAACATAGTTAGACTTTTTTTTTTCGGTACTTACCATGTGTACATGTTGCCAACTCCCGCTGATGGCATCTTTGGGTAGGCCTGTCTTTCTGGAGGCAGATAGGTCTCTGTAGTTTGGGGGTTCATGTCCAGGCTGGCTCCTTGATCCTGATTGGCTGTTATGGGTAGTGTTGAGGGCTCAGTGGCTTCGGTAGAGGGCGGTGTTGGGTTGGGGGGTGTGATGGGGTGGAAGGAGCAGTCAGGACTGGGGAGCGGGAGAGCCAGGCCACTACTGATGTCCAGGGTGGAGTCGCAGGGTCCTGAGTAAAGGGGTCTCTTACATTCAGCTAGAGCGCAGAGTTGGAGTAAAGAAAGCAACAGAGAAGACGAGAACATACAGTCAGTAAACAAATAGACCATACAGTACAGCGTTCAGATTTTCTACTAAAAGAAGAACATCTACTTGACGTTTAGGAAACTCTTTTTGGGTAAACTGTGCCATATATGTCCAATCAAGTCTTCCTGTACAATAGTTTCTTCTCCGATGATCTGCTGAGTATGACTATGCTATCCATCTCACAAGGTGCTTTATTTGGAGATCCACTGGCAGAGAAGTGAACTAGTAAAAGCACATGTGTAAAACACAAGGCCCACGAGCTGACTTTGGCCCACCAGGCCTTTTCATGTGACCCCCCACACCTTTCCTACAGCTGTGGCACCCCCCTTGTCTCCAACCAACCATGTCTCAGCAGTCAGCAGCAGAGAGGAGGACAAAACTCTTCCACCAGATCCTCCGATTCTCAGGGCAGCCGCAGCACCCTCTCATCTCCAACTCCCTTGGTTTTAGCATTGATTAGACTCCGGCAGCTGATTATAGTCCTCCTCCAGACCCTGCCCTTTCTGCTTTCCAGTTCTGCCCCCAGCTTCTTCCCAGAAGCAGCTCAAGGTAAGGGGGGTGCACTGTGATTTAAGGGTTGGTGGGGGACTCTTAACTTCTGATGGTGGGGGGAGTCTTGACATCTGATGTAAGGGGGGAGTGTTCACCCGGCCCTTTGAAGGCAACCGTAATGCTGATGCGGCCCACAATGAAATTGAGTTTGACACCCCTATAAAGGGTTCTTTGGACCCCTTTATCAGTTCCCTTCCACATCCATACCTGGGAATGGAGTGCAGTATATGAAATGCCTACCTGGCTGGAAGGACTCCTGGTCTTGTTCTGTGTTCGCTGGTTTCCTCTTGGCTCTGTTTGAGCGATCTCTGTAATGAAACAATGAGTTTTATTACTTTTGTATCAACGTGCAGTAAAAAAAGAATAATCTCTTCTACATTTGGGTTAAAACATCAAAAACAGCTCCATCGGAAAATATTCCATTCGTGTTTAGATTGCACTGGCATGCTGAACCTACTCTAGAAATGCCAACAGTGTTTTGTGTATCTCTTCCCCCTTTTGCAACGCAACCACACAACACAGAAGGGAGGATGAAGCACAAATGCATGCATGTTGCTTTGCTAAACCTTCAGAAGGTTAAACAGTTCCTAAATATGTTTTTACCCTATGGAGCTAGGTGTTTGCCTAGAGTTCTCCTTTACTTGCAAGAGTACATTTTGGCATCTGGTGCATGATTGACTTTGCACATTGTTGCTGGAAAAAACTATGAGAAACTTGAGGTGTACTTCGTCCCTACCTCTTATTCTTCAGTCCCTCTTCCCGAAACCCTTTTGCAAAGGGGTTGGTCTGGATTTTCAGCTGTGTGATCTGCAAGCAAGAAAGTAGAAAATTGATTTTAAAATTGCTGATAGAATGTCACCAAAAAAGAAGGTGTCCACTCGACCCAGAGGAGGTACCCACCCCCCTCCTTTTCACCACATCAATCCCAACATCTAGAGTGCTAACTTACCATCAAGTCCTATTAGCTCTACTGTGACCCACCTGAGATGACCCCATCAACCTTTTCATAGTGGGACTAAAGCCAGACACCAACAAAAACTTTATCTTCAGTTTTAAATAAATATGGTCATGACTGACCTAGAGTCAAAGGTCAATTATGATAGAGCCCTTTAAGTGCTGTCAGATGGCCACCCACCATAACAGCCGTGACACTTCCTCCCGAAATGCATTGGCTCTTCACATCATCTGTGAACTGTCAATTTCAATAAACAATTTAATGTTAGCCTCGAATGTGACGATCTTCTATACCCAGCACCTCCTCTACACCTATCCAGGGCTACCTTACAGAGCACCTTTCTGTCGCTACCAGAGAGGCAGCAGTCAAGACCCCAGCAAGGCTCACCTACATTAGACCTTCACTGGCTTCATAAACCCTTGAAGGACAACCTAATCCCAGATCACCTCCAGTGATGCCGGACCACATACTAGTCCAACCCTGTCACACACACATTTGATGGGGACACAGACATTCATGAGTATGAAAAGGGGCAAGTGTCAAAAGCAGAACATATAAAGTCCAGATATAATTTTTTTTCCGACTCTTATATCATAAAAAAACAGCATGTTTCTGGGGTCCAAAGATCTTCCCAGTTATTAGAACATGGTGCTATTGAACAAAGCATCTACTGGACTGATAAAGGGGACCTGGCTTAACTGGCACCTCTGGGCATCACCGCTCAGGATCCCTTGGGTTTATCAGTCCAGTGCACACTTTGTTCAACAGTACCAAGCCCTGATCAAGGAGGACCCTTTGAACCACCAAAATGCATTGGATTTTTATATTATAAAAGAGTCTGAATAGAATTAAATCTGGACTTTTTACATTCTGCTTTTTGCATGGTCCTCCATGAACACCCAGTCCCTACTCAAGCAAAGAGATGACCTTTGACCACCACTTCCTGGTTCTTCTGACATCCAGCAAGTAGACAGGAAGTGAGGATAAAATTTCCCCAAGCGGACACAGATAACATTAAGTTCACAAAGGTTATAATATAACATCTGTTGTAAAGAATAATTGGGTTCGGGCTTTAAAACATTCCCTTACACACCTACAAATGTGTTTTCTTTCAATCTAAATTGTCTCATGAGGACGATATCCAACCAGCAGAAGTAATATCTAGAATTACTTTAAAGTTCCGCATTGCAGTTATGCATGAAATTCATTTATTTTGAATGGCACCCCATTGCCCTTGCATTAGAAAAAAGGATCATGTGCAATTTTAGACACGTTTGAGTGCGTTGGCAGCCTATTCATTTTAAATAGGCTCGCTCAACAAGAAAAGACAGCCAAACACGCCCAGGGCTCAGTGGTCCTCATCAGAGGGGTGGCCAAACCAGTCACACATCACATACACGGTCCAATGCCGGTGGATGCAGCCCTCCCCGGATAGGGGTATCCAATGTGGAACTACAAAAACAAAAAAAAAAGGGAAGGCGCAAGCCGCTGGTGCATTACCCAAGTAAAAAAGTATTTATTAAAATAAAAGGAAACCAATAGAATGCATACTGACAAAAGTACAGAGGTGCACAGCATATAAATGGAAGGACACCATGAAGTAGAAAGTGCAAGTGCTTCTACAACCTCTCATTAAGCACGCTGACGCATTTGGGGTGGCAGGCACAGGAGTCAGTAGTTACATTTTATGCAGAAACTACAATGCTCTGCTAGTAATCTGCCTGCTATAAGCTATCCAAAACTGAAATATGAGTTTTTGGGGGTGCTCACCCTTTAACACCACCCTTGATCTCACCTTTTCGTTCTGGTAGGCGGTGACGGTCAGGAAGAGGGTCTCTGGGAAGGTGAAAGATGAACACCCTCCCCATCGGCGGCTGTAGACATCCTGAGCTCGGACGATATGGAAACGGGGCTGGTAGCGGTGCATGGAGTGCAGGATGATCTAGACGAGAGACAAAGTCACAGGACCCAATGTGTATAATGCTTTCAACTTACAAATACCACTGTACTTTATACCCCATCCATACTGATGAATTTCTTATATGTTTATAGTGTATCTAGAGCCAAAACATTTTATAGATCTTTAGTGGGTAATCCATACAGGTGGAAAAATATTATTGTTCATATGCAGTTTTATCTACATCCATCCAAACCACCCTCTGTGCTGGTGCCCTCCCATGCGTGCCTTACATGTCCCATCTGGTCCAGGGTGTTGTTGGTAAGTTTGATCTTGTGGAAGGAGATTGGCTGCTTCATCCAGTGTGACCCAGGGGCCGGAGAATCCGGGTGGATGTACACTCGCTCCGGCAGCCGCGGTTCCGCTCGTCCGCTGGGCTCCCAGTGGTCTTCCTGCCATTTGTAGCGACTGTTGTCCACTGGGACGATGTCGGCCAGAAGGACATACTTACCATCTGGCTCCAGACCACTGATGCTGACCTTACACTGAGGGAACATCCGTCTGCAAGAGAGAGAATGATAAAGGGGAGGAATTAAACATTTTAAAAGGATTTTCCAGCTTCACTTTACTTAATATGTTATAACCCTGGTATAAATCACATCTCTGTTTTGGGTTACATTTCTGGCCACTGCACTGTAAGAAGGACATGGGAATTGGAGAGTTTAAAAGTGGGCAACTGCATTTATCAAAGTGATGAAAGGTCTTACAAGAAAAGTTTGTAAATGTATAGAACAGGCTTTCTCAAACTCTTAACCCTAGAGGAACCCCAAAAATAATTTTAAGGTCTCGAGGAACCCTTACAATTCATCAGGGGTCAATAGAACAATGCCCCTTATACTGGTGGTCAATAGGAAGAATGTTCCCCTTAAAATGGTGCTCGGAATGCCACCATTAAACACAGCTAAAAATATATTTTGTGTCATGCTGCTGGCTTTGCTAAGTGATGCTGAACCTTGAACTCTGTAGGCACCATCAAAAAGGTGGTTCATCAGCCACAGCTCAAGGAACCCCTAGCAACCTCTGGAGGAACCCCAGGGCTCCACGGAACCCTGGTTGAGAATGGCTGGTATAGAATTTAACTAAATATGGATTAAACCCAACTCCAGGCACATTGTGATTTAAAGAAAATAGTCCCCCAGCAGAAAAAAAAAAAGAAGCTGTCTTCTGAAGTACATCTTCTCTGCCACAAGATGTCCTCAGTCTTATCAGTTGAATGACATCCATTGTCATTCGACCTGGAAGAGTGAGGACTTTGTGTGAGTACAGGGTGTCATGGACCCGTCCCCTAAAGGGAAGTCACCATGGCTCCCTGCACCCATAGTGTAATGATGCAGAGATTGACGATAATGTCATCACATCAGCATTGCTTTCTGCATCATTGAGGACCACCAAAATGTCCGGCCTGAAGACTTCTGGAAAAGGTAGGTATATTAAAGGAAGATACGGCCAGAGGGACCTCCAGGGCCAGAGGGGGAGTCTAAATTGGGCTATAAAGTGCATCTATAGCAAAACCTTTTTTTTTGGATGGAGTATGGAAGGGTTTTATTATAACTGTATGGGTCTCCACTTGGGGGATGCACCCTCTCGATTTATCCTGTTGACAACAGAAAGTTATGGGAAATCCCAAATATTACAGTTTTCATAACAATACTAGGAACAATACTAGGATGTGCCACTTTTTTATCTAGGGTGTTTTGATTGCCACCGCATGGTCTAACAATCAATCTCTTTTCTTCATAAAAATACAAGGTGAAGGGACATCTTCCAACAGGAACACCTCTTTCAGCAATGGCTAATAGAAGATTTGTATCTATAACCTTTCTATTTGCAATATGCGTCCCATCGGAGAGATTTATTCTTGTCTCGAAGGCACAACAGGAAGTGAGAGGAAAATCTCTCCACAGAGAGGTAAATCCCCTCCTAGACTATGGTTACCAGGACAAATTGAGAAGGTAAATCTCCCCAACAAGCACATAGACAGCAATAAAAACTTGTCAGAGGACCTAACCTTTCTCTATACTATCCAAAACTAAAATAACTATTAAGACTTTAGGTACTTGAGGCTGCATTCACACTACTGCGAATTCTCAGCATCCAATTCGCATAGCAGGAGATTGTGACTGGCTCTCTATGGAGCCGGTTCACATATCTCCGCAGCGGCTCCGGTGCGAATTGCACAGGAGCCCGGTGCGTCTTTTGGTCCGTTTCAGGTCCGAATTCAGCCCAAAAATGGAGACACTCCGGACTCCTACTGTGATCTCCAGTGTGAACCCAGCCCTAAACTGTGAATAACAGGAGGTAGAAGTGACTTGGTATTCACAATAATCATTATTGGAGGTCCTGGAAACCATTAGAGGTTTGCAGCTCTTGCAGGGTAGGACTTTTGTATTCAATTGTGCAAAACAGGCCCAAAAAATATTGATTCTCCTCCCCCAATTTTTCTCACCTGCCAGATTTAGTGATAATCATTTCCGTTCCAATAGCGTGGAATTGTTTCCAGAGCTCTCTGTTCTCCAGTATCATCTTGACGTTTCCAGGCAGACGAGGTGCATCACATGGGGGTTGCGGCTGCCCAAACCCCAGGGCAGGACCAGGGGGCAATGAGAGAGGCGTGAGCGGGGCGGCTCCCAGAATCCTCTGGGAAGGGTCCAGCGTTGGGAATAGGCCATCATACCTCTGACTAGCGGGGACCTCAAATTCTGCAAAAAAAAAAAAGGCACATTTCATTTCTTAGCACTCTAAAACCAGTGCCAGGACAAGGTAATCTAGAGCCCAGGCAAACATTCACAATTCCCCCCCTCCTCAAGATGTATGAGCAAAAATCAACCCAAAAAATTGAGCACTAAGCATAAATCCCCCGAGTACAAATATGCCCCCCTGCTGAAATACCCCTTCTCAGCATAAATCTTTGCCCCCCCATCCCCCAAATCCCCAAACACAAATACCCTCCCCCCAAAAAAGGTCACCCCCTCCTAGCACAAATCCTCTACCCCTCAAAATTAGAAAATTCAGAAGTTTGAAAATTTGAAGTAATAACTAACTAACTAATAATAACTAACTATTAAATTATAGGTATTGGAATTTCCTTTAAAATTTGGCTGTTAGTCCACGTAACGAATATGAATTTATCCAAAGTTACGAATTATCCAAAATAACGAATGCCGCATCTAAACAAATGGAACGGAATGAATTAATAATTATAATAATAAAAAGTTTTTATTATTATTGTTGTTATTTATTATTATTTCTTTGTTACGTTCTATTCATTTCGATACGGCATTCGTTATTTCGAATAAATTTGTATTCGTTACGTTCTCTAACAGTCAAATTTGAAAGGAAATTCCAATACCTATAATTTAATAGTTAGTAATAGTTATTATTTTTTATTATAAAAGTTATTTTTCCGAATTTCCGAAATTTCGGACTTAGAATTTCCTAATATTCTACTTTACGAATGTTTGAATATTCGAATATTTGAATATTCTAATTTATGAATTTTTGAATTTACGAATATTTGGAAAAATTTGTTAAATGGGTTTTCGTTAATTTGGATAATTTATAAATTTGTTAAAAAACGAATTTGGAACGAAATGAATTGCAGATGTCTATCTCCTAGCACAAATCCCCCCCAAACAAAACAAACGTTTGCCCTCCTAGCACAATTCTCCCCCCCTTCACCACATCACCCCTTTTAGCACAAACCCCCAGAATCCCCCCCAATTCACCAGTCCTAGCAATTTTTACCCCCTTCGGCCCCCCAAATTGCCCCTCCCAACACAAATCCCCCCCCAATCTCCCCACAGTGCCCTCCACCTCACATGAAACCACAGTGCCCAGGGGAACCATCCCTTATCCTGGCCCTGTCTGTAATTGTTATGGTTGGACAGCCCATGGTATATCAAACGGGAGTAACTAGTGTCCTGTAGTTGGGTATTCTAGGGCTTATACTGTTTAAAATTGTTTGGCTATATCAATTACTTTCAACGACCTCTGAATTACATACTTTATCAATACAACCATCACCAACAGTACCGATCGCTTCCTTAGTTTGACTTGGGTCATCACGTGTGATGGCTGGTTGAATTTGGCACAAAATGACCTAGTGCATGCCCAGCATAGACTTTAGGATAAGAGTTAAGGTTAGGTAAAGGAATAGGGTTGTGTTAGAATGAGATTTAATGATATGTAAATCTATCATAGGGTCCCTATAGTAAAGAAAAACTGTTGCCTTGCCTAATATGAGCAAAGTATAGATTCACTTTAAGGGGTATAATTATTAAAAAAAAAAGTTGGAAGAATATCACAGATATTTGCCCAGCCATCATGAATTCTGTCTGTATGTTACTTAATACATTGATTTCCTATGATCATCAGTGACATCTAGTGGCCATAATGTGCTTCTTTCCCTGAAATATCTCAATCAGGAAAATTCCACACTATGGCCACTAGATGGAGCTGATGATCATGGGAAATCAACATTATAAGCAAAATATGGTCAGAATTCTTGATGACTGGGTGCATACTTGTGGCATTCGTCCACTGATTTTTTAAAAATAAAAAAACCTGTAAGACTAATTTTAAGAGTTAAGTGTTTCGATGTGTATAAGGTTTACATCTATATGTTAAGTAAGTGGTTAAGATTTAGTATTAATACTATTTTAGGAGCCGTTGTAATGAGTGTTAAGGGTTCAGGCAGGGTTTACAATTTGGGATATTTTGGTAAGGACACTTGGTGAAGCTTCAGGATAGACTGTACCATCATCTACCATGGTGCTGTACAAAACAACAAAGAGAGTAACAAACGAAAAGATGAACCCATGTTGGTGGTGTTTTTAAGAGCCACTTTTGCTCCACAGATTTCTCCTCTGGTTTTTAATCAATTCCTGGAAGGAAGGAATAGACACTAGGCATTTTCCATAGGCATAACAAACATTAAGGCTAGCTTTATTCAAAGTCTACAAGACTTATTATGAAATGTTCCCATTGTACTTATCATAAGTTATGATAAAAGGGTTGGCCGGTGTTTCATCTGGCAAAGTCCAGTTCTTCTCACAAGCCTCAAGTCAGTCACAAGCTGCTCTGTTTGACAGCTAGGTGCTAAATAGCCCTCATGTCCTGCTAATTGGAACCCTGCAGAGGAGCTATGTTAACGAGATGGGTGGATTCCCTCCTGTTCCCTAATAAATTTAACACAGACCATATACACACAACATCCTAAATATAAAGGAACCTCAACAAATATATGAGAACCATAAGACGAACGTCAATAGAACTTCACTAATATTCAAGGACATAGATAGTATTTCAGAGCTCTACAGAAAGCCACCAAAACCTCATTTATTTATCAGAATCCCCCTAGAAGCCTTCTATAGTCCCCACAACCTCTAAAATGCTCCAGAACCTTCTGTGGTACAGGCCTACTCCTCCTAAAACCTATAAGTACACCAGAACCACACAACTGTATCCCCTGACCTTGATAGACTCTCTGGTTGTACAATAGAACTAAAATAACCAAACTAGAAATAAAACTGAATTCTTGAGAAACCTTCAGCAGAACATGAGGTCTATCGGATCTAAACAGTAGAATAAGAACTTAAACTTATCCCTCTTCACAGGATATCAGGGGTCTACAAAAAGCCATCAGAACCTCATTAATTGATAGTAATCTCCCTAGAAGCTTTCTATAGTCTCTACAACCTCTAAAATGTTTCAGAAGAATCATGTGCAATATGGCCCAACTCTCCCAAAATCCTTAAGCATACCAGAACCAAATCACTGCATCCCATGACCTTGATAGAGTCTCTGATTGTACAATAGAACTTCAGAAAGAAAACATAATTCTTGAGAAACCTCCTGCAGAACATAAGGTGTATCTAATCCAAACAGGAGAATAAGAACATAAACATAAAATAGCCCTCCTCATAGAATCTCTATAATCTCTCTAATATTCAAGAGCATGGTCTACAGAAAGCTACAGAAAGGTCACCAGAACCTCATTCATTTATCAGAATCTCCCTAGAAGCCTTTTATAGTCTCCACAACCTCTAATATGCTCCAGAACCTTCTGCAGAATACCCCAACTCCTTCCAAGGCCCATACGCACATCAGAACCACACAACTGCATCCCATGACCTTGACAGACTTTCTGGTTGTACAATATAACTTCACAAATAAAACTGAATTCTTGAGAAACTACATCAGAACATGAGGTCTGTTGGATCCATACTGGAGAATAAGAACCTAAAAGTAAAATATCCCTCTTCATAAGATCTCAGGGGTCTACAGAAAGCCAATAGAACCTCATTCATTTATAGTAATCTCCCTAGAAGCCTTTTATAGTCTCCACAATTTCTAAAATGCTCCAGAACCATCTGCAATATAGCCCAACTCCTCCCAAAACCAATAAGCACACCAGAACCACACAACTGCATCCTATAGCCTTGACAGATTCTCCAGCTGTACAAAAGAACTTCACAAATAAAACTGAATTCTTGAGAAACCTTCAACAGAACATGAGGTCTATTGGATCCAAACAGGAGAATAAGAAGCTAAACAAAAAATATCCCTCTTCATAGGATCTCAGAGGTCTACGAGGTCTACAGAAAGCCACCAGAACCTCATTCAGTTATCATAATTTCCCTAGAAGCCCTCCACAATCTCCACAGCTTTTAAAATGTTCCAGAACCCAACTCCTCCCAAAACACATAGCACACTAGAACCACACAACTGCATCATATGACCTTGCTAGACTCTGTTGTACAAAGGAACTTCAGCAGTACATGAAGTATATCCGATCCAAACAGGAAAATTAACAACCAGAAGCTCATTCATTTATCAGAATCTCCCTAGAAGAAATCCATCATCTCCACAACTGCATCTAATGACCTTGCTAAACTCTCTAGTTGTACAAAAGAATGTCTCAAATAAAACAGAATTCTTGAAAAACATTCAGCAGAACATGAGGTCTATCTGATCCAAACTGAAAAATAAGAACTTAAAGTTAAAATAAAATACCACTCTTCGTAGGATCCCTCTCCCTATGGAATGCCAGCTCTTGTCATCCTCAATAGACAAAGTGTGACCAACGTTTTGCCTACGTTTGAAGCGCGTCCTAATTTGCCCTTGTCTACATGATCTAAACCTCATCAGTAATTACTTACCTCTAGTTATCTGTATATGGGCACAACATCATTTTTTTTTGCTCCAGTTTTCATATTTTGAGCTCTATAAATTGAATCCCTGTGCTGAGTTCCCGGGCCTCTACACCTGCTGTGCCCTAAATGGGGGTTTCTCACCATCCCTGTGCTGAGTTCCCAGTTCTGCACACCTGCTGTGCCCATTATGAGGGGTCCCACTATCCCTGTGCTGAGTTCCCAGTTCTGGGCACCTGCTGTGTCCATTATGAGTGGTGTCCACCATCCCTGTGCTGAGTTCCCAGGTCTGTACACCTGTTGTGCTCACTATAAGGGGTTCCCACCATCCCTGTGCTGAGTTCCCGGGTCTGTACACCTGCTGTGCCCATTATGAAGGGTTCCCACCATCCCTGTGCTAAGTTCTCAGTTCTGCGCACCTGCTGTGTCCATTATGAGGGGTGTCCACCATCCCTGTGCTGGGTTCTTGGGTCTGTACACCCGCTGTGTCCATTATGAGGGGTTCTCACCATCCTTGTGCTGAGGTTCCAGGTCTGTACACCTGCTATGTCATTATGAGGGGTTCCCACCATCCCTGTACTGAGTTCCCGGGTCTGTACAATTGCTGTTCCCATTATGAGGGGTTCCCACCATCCCTGTGCTGAGTTCCGGGGTCTGTACACCTGCTGTGCCCATTATGAGGGGTTCCCACCATCCCTGTGCTGAGTTCCCGGGTCTGTACACCTGCTGTGCCCATTATGAGGGGTTTCCACCATCCCTGTGCTGAGTTCTGGGTCTGTACACCTGCTGTGCCCATTATGAGGGGTTCCCACCATCCCTGTGCTGAGTTTCCAGGTCTGCACACATGTTGTGCTCACCAAGGGGGGGGGGGGTTCCCTCCATCCCTGCTCAATTTTATAATAATTATTGTGAGAATGTAAGGGGTAGGAACGTTAAGGGGTGAGCGAGAACACAACTTGAAAGTAGATAGAAATAGGAACAGAAACACCACTGGGGCCCGTAAGAGATATAATAATTCAGTTTCATTAAATATCAGCTGTGGATGGATCCGGCCTTTAATTGCAATACTTTCATCTTAAAGTGTAACTATCATCTTCTGTGTTGTGGTCGAAAAGTAGTCTCAGAATGGTCCTTAAATAGTCACATGACTTACAGTGCAGGGTTCCCAAGGCAGATAATAAGCAACACCTTAAAAATGAATTCTGACTTTTATAATAAATTCTAATTATCTTTACAGTTAGTTAAAGTATTACTAAAGGTAAAACTTTTTTTTTTCAGTTTTGGATGGAGTGAAGATGGATTAGAACACCTGTCAGATTTTATTGCCATCTGTGCCCCCGTTAAGGAAATTCATCCTCTCTATTTGTTCTGTTTACCATTATCATTGAAAGTGAAAGTATAAGAAAACCCCAAAATTTTGGGTTGACCCTAGAAAAGTAACAGAGGGGAAATCTTCCAATGGGGACGCTAGTTCTGATGATGGGGGGGTCCCTAAGGAATCCCCCTAATTTGCAGGGATTTCCTCTCACTTCCTGTTTTGGCTATGGGACAGGAAGTGAAGGGAAATCTCCGCAATGGGACACAGGTGGTGAAAAAAAAATCTGACAGAGGTTATAACTCTCCCATACGCTATCCAAAATAGAATAATAAAGTTTTGCCTATAGTTCTACTTTAGATATCAAAAGGTAGAAGAGGAGACTGAGAGGAAGAATAAAATAATAGCAAAGTATAACTTTTCCACCTATAAAAGAGGGTAATATAAACATCCATCCAATCCATAGTACATCAACAGGACCATGGGGGGAGAGTCATAACCAACAGCAATTAGCTGCTACAACAGCCAATAAGGATAAATGCCAATAGAATGATGAAAAAAAAAACAATACAACTGTCAGAATCTCAGACAGTTCAACCCATACCCAAGCCAATTATTCATATAGATTTTCAAACAAACGTTTGTATAAAAAATTCTCATCAGTACAAACGATATTGCCAACAGAGACTTGAATTTCATTCAAAAATATTTCAAAGTTTAGTTCAGTTTTAAATTTCGATTTTGGATTGAATGGAATTTCTCAAACAAAAGGATCATACGCTATTAGAAATTGTCCATCCTACTCCTTCAAATTTTTTTGGTCACTACAGTTGAAAACGATCACCATCATTTGACCTCATTAACTATTAAAAAAATCAAACAAATGTTTCAAAGCTGAAAGTTTTCAAAGGAAATTCTACTGGTGTATGGCCAACTCTATCTGTCCCGCATTGTATATCTAAACATTACGATCTGATTGTATGTACAATCTTCTGTAGATCTACCACCAACTACAAGAGACTTCTTGAATGGGTACATGTTGGATTGTTTGGGTGGGCTCTAATTTTGCACAATTTTGGTAAATCTAAAGGAGAGTGTACAGAAGTGGTAATACATATGGCCAGCTTGTTCAGTTCTATCTTTAACACAGTACAACGCATTGATTCGGTTGGAGGGCTTTGGATTCCTTTAGTCCCGTCTCACCATAACCTGTATGGTTCTACAATCTTTGACAACACATATAAACCATGAGCCGCTCTTAAACAATGCACTTTGATTGGTCCTAAATTGTCACGGTTGTGTTCAAAACTGGTAAGAATGACCAATCGAAATCATTCAACATATGGCCAGAATAACAAGATCAGTCAACATTATTAAAAGGCAAGTTTCCCAGGGACTGGTCCTCCTCGTCAGGGCAGTAATACATCTTTCTGAACAGCGAGGATTTGAGACCTCACCCCAAGAACCATAAATACTGCAGCACTCAACTTCTTGTTTGAGATGTAGGGAAGAGATAGAAGAAGCGAGAGCCCAACGTCTAAATAGACCCCAACATGCTCTCTTACCTGGGTATCTGTAGGCATCATGATGGGCGCTGGTGGTGGGGTAGGTGGGCGGCAGGGAGTGCGGCGGTCTAACGGCATAGGTCGGTCCGTATTGCTGGAATAAATCGGAGTGGTACATGGTCTTCAGAGACCAGGTATCAGAACATGAGACCTTTCCCGGTAAGACCAGAGACGTGCCAACTAAGATCCTTCCCAACTGGTGTGAGGACAACACATTGACTGATCCTTGAAGGCCCAGCCTACATCTTTTGATGTGGGACCCTCCTGCTAGGTGAGAGGGAATGCTGGGGGGAGGTCCCTTCACACATTAGGACTGAATTAAACTTTATTAAGGACCGTTTATGGCTGCCAAGGGGCCTCAGTTTGTCCAGTTGTCAGGAAATGCAGAAATCAGGGACGGAGATAGAGAGACAGGAGGGGGGCCGGGAACCCACCACCAGCCAAGTGCTGTCGGAGTTGGATGACGAGTGCGTTATTCATGAAGAGGATTTGTTACTTTTTAGCATTTAAAAAGATACCTGGTAATTTCAAAGAAAAAAAAAATGAAAAATAAAAAACCCAAAATGTTATAATTTTCTAACAGGTCACTTCTTTATTTTCTTCTTTTTAGAGTTAGGGCCCCTTTGCATTTTGACGCACTAAAACAAGTGTGTCCAGGTTCCCCATAATAAAAATAGTTCCTGTTCCCGTCTTTGCTGTGCAATGCATTTTGAAAAATACATAATTTCTTTCTCTTTTCTGCATTTTAGAGCATTGGGAGGCCCATATATGCCAATGACAACGCATCAAAATGTGTATACCATGGTATAACAAGTATTAACCCGGCTTGGTCAATGGTGGTATGTACATGTAAAAAAAATATATAATTTTTTTTTCTAGAAGACGACTTAGAATCCCCAAACATTATGTATTTTTTTTTCAGCAAAGGCCCTACAGAATAAAATGGTGGGCATTGCATATTTTTATGTCACACGATATTTGCGCAACTGTTTTTCAAACGCAAATTTTTTGGACAAAATATACTATAGTGGATTGTAATGCACAAAAACACAATATAATACCCAATTGTTTGCTTTAATATAAAAGATGATGTTATGCTGAGTAAATAGCTACCAAACATGTCATGCTTTAAAATTGCGTACGCCCGTAGAATGGTGCTCTGACATTCGTGGTGATACCTCACATATGTAGTGCGATGGGCAAAAAAAATTTTATGTTATTTTTATTTACATTTTTTTTTAACGTTGTAACTTTCCATTCGTCAATTCAGAAGCACGTGATACCAGTTGATATTGTCCAATCAGCTCATGCCATTTCTCTTGGTGGGTTGGACTAACTTCTGAAAATATTGTATCCTTCTGATTTGAATCCGTACAATTCGATAATATATATAGAAAATATAACAATCTTCTGGAAAAACTGCAACATTTTTCAAATCCACCTGGACCAATAAATATATGAAACGAATGCCAAAAATGAATCTGTTAAACGTAACAAATATAACAAAACAAACAAATGCATCCAAAACTAAACGAAGTTTCCAGCGTGCACACGTCTAGTCTAGACATTTGCAGAATGAAAAAAAAAATTGTTTCATTTCGATTCATTAACTAACTTATTTTGTTTAGATATATTTGTTTTCTGAAATTGTTTTGTTTATTCGTTTTCTAATTCGATTTGAATTTTTCTGAATTCTACCGAATTTAATTCAATTAGGCCGAAACGTGGAGAAGCACTGTGACCCACTGAGACGCCACATTTCTCAAGGGGTTTTCATTGTTGTGTCAAGTCCCATCCTGAGTCGCAGATTTTTCCAAGATGCTGATATAAGTCTGGGCACTACACTTGGTTCTGTTTCGGCCCGTGTTGGTGTTTTGAATGTTCCCACTCAATGTTTCTTGTTACAGCTCCTACAGTTCTCTATTATATAAAATTCAACAGGGATGGTGGGAACCCCTCATAATGGGCACAGCAGGTGTACAGACCTGGGAACTCAGTACAGGGATGGTGGGAACCCCTCATAATGGGCACAGCAGGTGTACAAACCTGGGGACTCAGAACAGGGATGGTGGAAACCCCTCATAATGGGCACAGCAGGTGTACAGACCCAGGAACTCAGCACAGGGATGGTGGAAACCCCTCATAATGGGCACAGCAGGTGTACAGACCCAGGAACTCAGCACGGAGATAGTGGGAACCCCTCATAATGGGCCCCTCAGGTATACAGACCCAGGAAATTAGTACAGGGGTGGTGGGAACCCCTCATAATGGGCACAGTAGGAGTACACACCCAGGAACTCAGTACAGGGATGGTGAGAACCCCTCATAATGGGCATAGCAGGTGTACAAACCTGGGAACTCAGAACATGGATGGTGGAAACACCTCATAATAGGCCCCTCAGGTGTACAGACCCAGGAATTTAGTACTGGGGTGGTGGGAACCCCTCATAATGGGCACAGTAGGAGTACAGACCCAGGAACTCAGTACAGCAGGGATGGTGGGAACCCCTCATAATGGGCACAGTAGGAGTACAGACTCAGGAACTCAGTACAGCAGGGATGGTGGGAACCCCTCATAATGGGCACAGCAGGTGTACAGACCTGGGAACTCAGCACAGGTATGGTGGGAACCCCTCATAATGGGCACAGCAGGTGTTCAGACCCAGGAACTCAGCACAAGGATGGTGAAAACCCCTCATAATGGGCACAGCAGGTGTAGAGACCCAGGAACTTAGCAAAGGGGATGGTGGGAACCCCTCATAATGGGCACAGAAGGTGTACAGACCTGGGAACTCAGCACAGGGATGGTGGGAACCCCTCATAATGGGCACAGCAGGTGTACAGACCCGGGAACTCAGCACAGGGATGGTGGGAACCCCTCACAATGGGCCCACTGGGTCCCCCTTAGAACTTAGTGCAGAGATCTCACCAATAGCCCCTGAGAGCCAATCTACCAAAAACTGAATAGATCGGATGAACTGATCTTTGAGTCTTGCCCAGGGAGCTTACAATCTAAGTCCGACCAGCAATATCAGTCATTGGTGGGTATGAGGAGTTTGTTGTCCTTATGAACCCCATCCCTGCCAAATAAAGGCAGGTCCTCACAGATGGCGTGGATAACGAGGTGACATGAGGGTGCAGACACCAAACTCCTCTTTGTACTCAAAGTAGCAGGGTGGTGCGAAGATTGTCCTGGCCCCGGTTAACCCCTCGCAGCCCGCATTCCCACACACAGGCACTTGCACGCTGCGCAATGACGGCCAAAATTAGGAGGAATTTAGCAGGGTGACACACAGCCACCTGCCCCTCGCTGCCAGGAACACATTTTAAACAATTTGTCGGAAGAAGCCATTTCCCCTATAAACGCCTCCACGAAAAAAACAAAACAGTGTTGTGATCGATGCGTTCCGTTTTCAGTGGTAAAATATTTTTTTAAAAATGTAATGTTTTCCCTTTAGGACCCGATTACAATAACGTGACGTGGTAACGCGCGAGTTACCGCAACACAAATAACATGGGTTGCTGTATTGCTGTGACATTCATTTTGGATGGCAACCCAACATGCTAAGGCAACACACTTGTGCTGTAGACATGTTCCCCCAAAAAAAATTAAAAAAATGAGTCTCAGATGGGTGTCCCCATTAGATGATTACCTTCACTTCCTATTCTGGTGACAACTCTTAACATTTTGGATTTCCCATCACTGTACCGGTGACAACAGTACAGTGGAGGGTGAATCTCCATAGGCAGTATTGAAAACCTAACAAGGGGGCCAATCATTGTTGACGCCATCCAGAACTAAAATGAACTGGCGATGTATACCCTTTGGGGAATATTTATATAACAGTTAACTTGACATTTACTGAACATTCACTGCAGATGAATCTTCCTGGTACCCATATTTGCCGCCCCCCTCTGTATCATTTCCCCTATCTCCCGATGAACGTGAAACTGGTCCTGCCATGGCATGGGGTGCCCCATAATTCTCTGCATTGCATGCTGGGAGTAAGGACCCCGTGGTGTTCTCAGGAAAGCAGTGCAATTACACAGGGAGACAATTCCAAAGAATGTCAGCAGGGGGCGCAGCCCTGGGGCCGTGAGCACACGCCAGGACCCTATCGCACACCAGGTGGAGCTATTTGCAGTAATTAGCGCGTCATTGCCGCTTTGTTCACACTTTCTCCTTTTTCTCAGTGCTGTGTGTCATGTGACCAATAAAAGACCCCCATCTCGCCGTATTCCCACCTGCAGCACAATGGCCCCAATGATGGCAGGGACACAGGAAAAAAAATCAGTAAATGGCAGAGGAATATTATAATTAAAGAGCAGCTCCACTCAAAACTTATATATAAATGTGTTGTTGATGGAAAGTTGTGTCACATGCTGGCCGCAGTGTAGAGACGTGTCTACCAGACAGGGTTTTTTATTCTATGCTAAATAAACAAATAGAGACCGAAAAGTTTGAAAAAACAAAAACAAAATATTTTTCATAGTTTGTTATAAAATTTTGCAAACGTAATTTTTCTCCTTCGCTGATGGGCACTGATAGGCTGCACTGATGGGCACTGATGAGGCGGCACTGGTGGGCACTGATGAGGAGGCACTGATAGGTGGCACTGCTGAGCACTGATAGGTGGCATCGATGGCCACTGATAGGTAGCACTGATGGGCACTGAGGAGGCAGCACTGGTGGGCACTGATGAGGCTGCACTGATAGGCGGCACTGGAGGGCACTGATAAGGCTGCACTGATAGGTGGCACTGGTGGACACTGATAAGGCGGCACTGATGAGGCTGCACTGATAGGTGGCACTGATGAGGCTACACTGATGGGCACTGATGAGGAGGCACTGATAGGTGGCACTGATGAGCACTGATAGGTGGCATCAATGGCTACTGATAGGTGGCATGGATGGCCACTGATAGGCAGGTCCGGACTGGCTTACCAGGATACCGGGAAATTTCCCGGTAGGCCAGCTGCCCCGGGGCCGCTTTAAACGGCGGCTGCAGTGCTCCCCTCCCTTCCTCTGTCCTCCGGCTCCTCCTCTTGTATAGCACGGAGCTGGGTCTGTGTGTGTAAGGCGGCACTGTAATAAGGTCCCACCCCCCTAGACCGTCTTGTGTCATAGTCTTCTAGATGGAAAACTGATTGAATCAGTGTTCAGCCTGGTAGGCACAGAGGCAGCAATGGCTGGCACACAGAGGCTGCAATGTTGGGCACACAGGGGCTGCAATGGCTGGCACACAGAAGCTGCAATGGTGGGCACACAGAGGCTGCAATGGCTGGCACACAGAGGCTGTAATGGCAGGCACACAGAGGCTGCAATGGTGGGCATACAGAGGCTGCAATGGCTGGCACACAGAGGCTGTAATGGCGGGCACACAGAGGCTGCAATGGTGGGCACACAGAGGCTGCAATGGCTGGCACACAGAGGCCGCAATGGTGGGCACACAGAGGCTGCAATGGCTGGCACACAGAGGCTGTAATAGCGGGCACACAGAGGCTTCAATGGCTGGCACACAGAGGCTGCAATGGTTAGCACACCGAGGCTGCAATGGCTGGCACACAGAGGCTGCAATGGCTGGCACACAGAGGCTGCAATGGTGGGCACACAGAGGCTGCAATGGCTGGTACACAGAGGCTGCAATGGTGGGCACACAGAGGCTGCATTGATGGGCACAACAAGGCTGCATTGATGGGCATAGCGAGGCTGCAATTATGGGCACAGTGAGGCTCCATTGATGAACACCACAAACCTGCATTTGATGGGCACCATAAAGCTGCATTTGATGGGCACAGTGAGGCTGAACTGATGGGCACAGTGAGGCTGCATTGATGGGCACAGTGAGGCTGCATTGATGGGCACAGTGAGGCTGCATTTGATGGGCACTGATGAGGCTGTATTGATCTCTTGTACCATGTCTGCAGTCTCTGACCATCTTTAGTATGATGTCCTCAGTCACTAACCATCTCCTGTACTATGCCCGCAGCCTCTGACACCTACTGTATCATGTCCACAGCCTCTGACATCTACTTTATCATGCTTGCAGCCTCTGACCATCTCTTGTATAATGTCCTCAGTCTCTGGCCATCTCTTGTGTCATGTCCTCAGTCTGTAACCATCTTCTGTACCATATTCGCAACCTCTGACCATCTCTTGTCTTATATCATGTCTGCAGTCTCTGAGGGGGAGTCTGGAGAGAAGTCAAGAGCGGGAGTGCCGCCAGGATGGGGGTCATGAGAAGTAAAACGTGTGGACTGTGGAGAGGAGACTATGGGATAAAACCAGAGTCACCAACCTGGAGCCGTCCCTGCACAGTGCACCTGAGAGGAGGTCAGTGACAGTGCCGCCAGGCAAGTCTGGGGGGGGGGGGGGGGTGAATACAATAATATAAGGGGGTTCTGATATAAAGGTTTCCCCCTCATATCAGTAACCCCCCCCCATTCTTTCTGTGGAAGGTGGTCTCTGGAAACCAGAGTCCCCTCCACGTTCCTGGGGTGCCAATGGACCAATTTTACTACATTTAACTGGAATTTGCTTTATATATATATATATATATATATATATATATATATATATATATATACTTAAAGTGGTTGTAAACCTCAGACATGAAATATGAACAAAGCATACCCCTCTATAGTGTGTACTTGTCTCATTCCAGAGCACTGTCATTTCTGTCTGCTACTTCCCTCCTCTGCTATCAGCATAAATCACTTCTGACAAGTTCTCCTGACACCAATAGAAAAATGGTGACAGGGGAGGGACCTCCAGGTGATTGACAGCCTCACCTATGTTCCCGTGTGCTGTGTAAAGAGGGCGTGCCCCTTCCCTCCAATCAACTGTCAGAGCTCTCCCCACTGAGCTCTGCAGTGTGTAACCTCAGTTCTCTGCCCCTTTTTTTCTAAACCATCAGACAAGCAACACTTTACGGATGTAGAGAAAAGAAGACTACAGATAAATAGGTACAACTTATGTAAGAGGATTTGTTTCATCTCCGTGTATCACCCGAGGCCAGTCACTTCACTGGGTATATGGAAGGATTTACAGCCACTTTAAAGCTGAACTTCAATCAAAATTAAGTGTTGAGATGCATTCTTGGAGAACAACCTACCTGCTTTGTGTTATAGTGAATTGGGCCAACCCAGCGCCTTTCGTTGCTGTCTGGAGATCTGGGAACCTGTGCTTGTGGTGTAAGACCAACATTCCTGGCCACGCCCACAGCAGACTCCTCCCCTATCTCTCACATCCAGAAATTCCTTTTTTTTTTTTAATACAACCTAAGCAGATTCAGCTGTGCCTTGGAAGTAAGAATGTGATTGGATACAAGAAGAGGAAGTGACAGCTCAGGGTTGCAGGAAGTACATACCCAGTGACCCTGTGAGGTGCTCTCTGAATTCTGTTTGCAGTGGGTTACACACAGTTTGCTCTGTGTTTGCAGTATTTGCTTATAGAGCGCTGGCAACTCAGTGATTGGCTGCCTAGAACTGCGCTTAATATATCTAAATCTATGTTTTTAAAGCTCACCTGTTATCTGGTAGAACAGGCTTCCATTACTCACCCCCTTCTGAAAAAAAAACAATCCTGTTTCCTGATATACAAATGACCACCAGAGGGAGCCCAACCTAAATGTAAGAAAATAAAAATGTTAAAGTGACATAAAACATTACTTTCAAACAAATGTTACAATATAACCCATATACTGACAACTACTACTACTAATAATAATTTAAAAAATTACTACTAATAATAATGACTTTCTGACAAATGTTACGATATAACTTTGTTCACTGACAAATAATAATAGTAATATTAATAACTAATAAAATAATGACTATTTGTAATAATTACTTCTACTAATAATAATGCTTTTCGGGAAAAATGGTACAATATAGAGTGCATCCGGAAAGTATTCACTTTTTCCACATTTTGTTATGTTACAGCCTTTTTTTAAAATGGATTAAATTCATTATTTTCCTCAAAATTCTACAAACAATACCCCATAATGACAACGTGAAAAGAGTTTGTTCGAAATATTTGTAAATGTATTAAAAATGTCAAAAACAAAAAAAAAATCCCATGTACATAAGTATTCACAGCCTTTGCTCAATACTTTGGTGAAGCTCCTTTGGCACCAATTACAGCCTCAAGTCTTTTGGAGTATGATACTACAAGCTTGGCACACCTATTTTTGGGCAGTTTCTCCTATTCTTCTTTGCTGGACCTCTCAAGCTCCATCAGGTTGGATGGGGAGCATCAGTGCACAGCCATTATCAGATCTCTCCAGAGATGTTCAATTGGGTTCCGGTCTGGGCTCTGGCTGGGCCACCCAAGGACATTCACAGAGTTGTCCCATAGCCACTCCTTTGTTATCTTGGCTGTGTGCTTAGGGTCGTTGTCCTGTTGGAAGATGAACCTTCACCCCAGTCTGAGGTCCAGAGCGCTCTGGAGCAGGTTTTCATCAAGAATGTCTCTGTACATTGCTGCATTCATCTTTCCCTCGATCCTGACTAGTCTCCCAGTTCCTGTCGCTGAAAAACATCCCCACAGCATGATGCTGCCACCACCATGCTTCACTGTAGGGATGGTATTGGCCAGGTGATGAGTGGTGCCTGGTTTCCTCCAGACATGACGCTTGCCATTCAGGACAAAGAGTTCAATCTTTGTTTCATCCTCTATGGGGAGGAAGAGGAGAAGGGGTCGTATAAACACTGTTTTTCACCAATCAAGGAAATCTGCCAACATCTCAAAATGACTTGTAGAGACAACAATGATACCCCAAATGGGACCTTAGAGGCAGACAAACGAGGCGATAAGACAGTATAGCAAGAGTATAATAAGGGATAACAACATTTTTTTGTTGTACAATCATAAAGCATAAGCATTTAAGCATTTAGATAAATAAAAACAGATCATATAGGGACATGCTGATTAAAAACAAATAGCAAATAGCACCCACTAACTCAAAAATATTGGAGCACCAGGCTGGCCAATATGAAGTATAAGGCCAGATCCTACATGGTATTCACAGAACAATCCAACACGTTTCCGAACAATGTTTTTTCCTTCTTCAGGGAAAGAGAAGAGGGTGCAGGACAATCTACAATGTGATGGTATACAGGTAAGATAAATAATGATTAAAATAATTTTCTACATATCGGATCATTGGACCGATGCTACATGCAATGATTGTGCGTACCACCTGTATATATATATATATTTTATTAACTCAATGGGCATGTGTTTTTTTTTCATCCTGAATAATTATGGATGAAGGATTATATATGGTATATATATATATATATATATATATATATATATATATATATATACCTATATATACACCCGGCACATTTTTGTAAATATTTTATTATATCTTGACAACACTTATATGTGGCAACACTGAAGAAAAAGTAAATATATATATATATATATATATATATATGTATATATATATATATATATATATATATATATATATATTTTTTTTTTTATATTTATTAATTTAATTTTTAACTCAATGGTCTTTTTTCATCCATTATGGATGAAAGATTATATACACTATATATTTATTCTATATTATATACTGTGTATATATATATATATATATATATATATATATATATTTTTTTTTTTTTTTTTTTTATTAAGTCAGTGAACATGTGTTTTATTTCATCCTGAATAATTGTGGATGAAGGATTTTATACAGTATATATATATATATATATATATATATATATATATACCTGTATATGCACCCAATATTTTATTGTATCTTTTCATGTGACAACACTGAAGAAAAAATAAACAAACAAATAAATAAATAAATAAATAAATAAATATATATATATATATATATATATATATATATATATATATATATATATATATATATATATATATATATATATATATATCTCAATGGGCATGTGTTTTTTTTTCGTCCTGAATAATTATGGATGAAGTATTATATATGGTATATAATTGTTATATATATATATATATATATATATATATATATATATATATATATATATATATACCTGTATATACACCCCTCGCATTTTTGTAAATATTTTATTTTATCTTTTCATGTGACAACACTGAAGAAATATATATAGATATATATATATATATATAAAATTTCTTTTTTTATATTTATTAATTTATTTTTTAACTCAATGGTCTTTTTTCATCCATTATGGGTGGAAGATTATATACAGTATATATATATATATATGTGTGTATTTATATTTATATGTCATTTATTTTTATTTTTTCCACAGTTAATATCAGTCCATAGGTATGATTGCTCTAATAGATCAGTATGGCTGGTGTGTGGTGTGTCCAGGTCACCAGTGCAGCACCGGCTAGGTGGCACATGGCTGGGCCCTGAGTGTGTGTGGGCAGATGACACCCCGGTGACACCCCCCCATCTGACAGATGGACCCTGTGCACTGTATTAGTGCCTTCACACACACACATAATGAGTGCCGTTATGGTGCCCTGGTGCTAATTGGTGCACGTTATCACGTGTGAAATCACTCTGATGGAATGGGTGGCGTGGGCCCAGAGTACCGGGGTCATGGCGGGTCTATTCTGGACCCAACGGAGGGATGATATCTAATCACATGACTGGGGTGTAATGGCAATCATTAATTTGAAAACTGCACGTGGGGCCAATGACAACCAATCAGGAGTCTGAAGATAACAAAACTGTTCCTTTAAAAGCATTTTTTGTCTTATTTATGGGTCATCACCAGAATTATTATTATTTTAAGTTCCTTGTAAAGTATGTAATGATATATTCATGTGCTGGCAGCCATATTTGCTCATTATATATGCAGCCTGTTGTGGCTGTGCTTTACCGTTCATCTTTCATATATACATAATGAGTTGTGATTGATCGCAGTTGAATAATCATAGATATAAAGATCACTGGGCATCTCTAGGCAACTCACTAATCCTCGTTTCACACTATAACCCGCATGTGAATCGCACCACATTCCTGTGCAATTCAAATGCGATTCAGTGCTGTGCGATTTGAGCCCATTCATTCTGAGGTTTTTTTTTGCAACCTCACTGCAACCTGAATCGCACGGTCACTTTGTACCATGCAATCCAGTGCAGGCAAACCGCACTGCGTTTGTGATCTGTTTTGGGGTGTCATTGACTTTGACACCCGCAGCGGATTGCAAGGGCAGCAAGATTGCAGAAATGTGCAGAGATTGCGGCGTTTCCCGCACCGCAAATGTGTGAACCTAGGCTAAACCTAAAAAATTTTTCTGTTTTTTTTTACAAATTTTAAACAATCAACATGTGTTTATACATAAATGTTACAATGTTATAAAAACAAACAAACAATATAAGCAAGATATCTTCAAAGTGAATCAATATTACAGTATGATGAGTGAGACCACCAAGCTTTGCGGTTGGCCACTTATGATCGGTGGTAGACATGCGCACTGCCAAAAAATTCCTTCATTTTTGTTTCATTAGTGTTTTTGTTTTTGCTTTTTCGTTTTTCGGGTCATTCGTTATGATCGCCATTCGTAAATTAGAAAATTAGTAAATTCGTAAATTTGAAAATTCGAAAATCCAAAGATAAGAAAGAAAATTCGAAAGAATAGCTAACTGACTAATAATAAGTAACTATTAAATTATAGGTGAGCTATAAGCTCTCTGACGCCATTTTGGACTCCTCCAATGTATTTTCAGGGCTTCATTGCCCCAGAATTGCAACCCCCTATGGTCTTTATTATGGACATTTTTTTAAATGTAATAATAAATGATGTTTAATATTAGAAATGTGCACTGCAGAAAAATTTTAGTTTTCATTTCATTCGTTTTTGTTTTTTTTTTTGGAAATTCGAAAACTCTAAAAATTCAAAAAATTCGGAAATTCGAAAATCCGAAAATAAGAAAGTACGAAAATCCAAGAATTCGAAAGAATAACTAACTAACTGACTAATAATAACTAACTACTAAATTATAGGTATTGGGATTTCCTTTCAAAATTTGGCTTTTAGTGAACGTAACGAATACGTGTTACGAGTTATCCGAAATAAGTGCCGCATCTAAACCAATGTAACGGAACTAATTAATAATAAATAATAATACATTTTTATTATTATTATCGTTATTTATTACTATTAATTTGTTACGTTCCATTCATTTAGATGCGGCATTCGTTACATCGGATAATTCATAACTTCGGATAAATTCGTATTCGTTACGTTCACTAACAGCCAAATTTGAAAGGAAATTCCAATACCTATAATTTCATAGTTAGTAATAGTTAAGTTCTCATTTCAGATTTTTGAATTTTCGGGTTTTCGAATTTCCGAATTTTAACAATTTCGAATATTGGGGAAAAATTTGTAAAACGCGTTTTTCGTTAATTCGGAAATATCCGAATTAACAAATTTGGCGAATTTCGTTAAAAATATTTTTTTAGAACAAATAATGTGCACATGTCCAATTGGTGGTGTGCAGTGACACCTTCCTGGCTGGTTGGATATAAACATTGCTGTGCGGCGCTAGAAGGGAGACTCCCTAAACCAAAAATATACATTTTTACAAATCTTACAAACCGCTTCCTGACCGCTCATGCAGATATACTGTGGCAGAAAGACACGTACAGGCAGATTAACGTACCTGTCCCTTTAAGAGGCGGCTTGAGAGCGCACGTGCGCCGCCGGGAGCTCCGTGACCATGATCGCGAGTACCAAGGACTCGATGTCCGCGGGGATACCCGCGATCGTCTCACGGAGAGGAAGAACGGGGAGATGCTGATGTAAACAAGCATTTTCCCGTTCTGCCTAGTGACACTGTCACAGCTCCCTGTCATCGGGAGCGGTGATCAGCGTCGTGTCACACATAGCCCCTCCCCCCCACACACTTAGAATCACTCCCTAGGACACACTTAACCCCTACAGCGCCACCTAGTGGTTACCCCCTTCACTGCCAGCCACATTTACACAGTAATCAATGCATTTTGAATCGCACTCGTTACTGTATAAGTGTGAATGGTCCCAAAATCGCACAAAAATTGTCCGATGTGACCGCCATAATGTCGCAGTCACAATAAAAATCGCTGATCACCGCCATTACTAGTAAAAAAAAATTATTAATAAAAATGCCATAAAACTATCCCCTATTTTGTAGACGCTATAACTTTTGCCCAAAACCAATCAATAAACGCTTATTGCGATTTTTTTTTTTACCAAAAATATGTAGAAGAATACGTATCGGCCTAAACTGAGGAAAAAAAATGTTTTTTTATATATTTTTTGGGGATATTTATTACAGCAAAAAGTAAAAAATATTGCTTTTTTTTCAAAATTGTCGCTATTTTTTTGTTTATAGCGCAAAAAATAAAAACCGCAGAGGTGATCAAATACCACCAAAAGGAAGCTCTATTTGTGGGGAAAAAAGGACGTCAATTTTTGTTTGTGAGCCACGTCGCACGACCGCGCAATTGTCAGTTAAAGCGACGCAGTGCCGAATCGCAAAAAGTGCTCAGCCAAATGGCCCGGGGCTTAAGTGGTTAACATGTGTTTCAACACAAATATTCATGAATATTACAACGTTATGACATGTTTATTGTATGGATGTTTCTTTGATCAATCTACGTTAAGATCGTTTCTCTGACACGCAGATATGCGTTCGATCGATCAGAAGTGATTAGCACAAATCTGCCATGGCTGACCGATCGTTCAAGAGCTCATTCAATTGGGATCTGTGGTTTATTATTCTGATTTGATTTAATCATTTTATTTGCATTGAATAATCGACTGAATGATCATATTGATATGTGTGGCCAACTTTAGCCTTTCAGATAGATTGAAGACAATGGGCTCCATTCAAAAGCGGTATCTAACCGTATACGATCATGCGGTAAGATACCGCTCAGCGTTTTTTCAAAAAGTTTTTTGGAATTCACTAAAAAAAGCTACTAAAATATTGAGTTATTTTATGAAGTCATGCAGTATTTTAGTAGTGAAAACATGGAGATCTAAAGCCTGGTGGTAGCCGGCGTATTTATTACCAGTAGTAAATACAACCGATGAGTTATCAGCTGTCAGTGGGGTTTGCCAGCAATAAAAATTGGAAAAAAAAAAGGTCTGCCCCCCCCCCCCCCCCCAATACATACCAGTAGGGCCGGGACAAGGGGTGGGCAGGAGGGGGCAGCTGCCCTGGGCACTGTAGTATTATGTGAGGTGGGAAGGTGCCACAAGGAGATGGGGGGATTTGTTTTGAGAGGGGGGAATTTGGGATGCAGCAGGGGGTAGGAATTGTTCTAGGAGCGCAAATTTGGTGAGGGGGTTGCCAGGAGTTGTGATTTGGGGGGATTTGTGTTGGGAAGGGGGATGGGGGGAGAGGATGTGTGCTGGGAAGGGGGAATTGTGCTAGAAGAGGTGATATGGTAGAGGAGGGAGGGAATTTTTGCTTGGAGAGGAATTTATTTGGGGGTGGAGGGGTGTTTCAGCTAGTAGGAATGATTTTGGGGGGGGGATTTATGTTAGGTAGGGGGTTTAGCAAGGGGGGGGGGGGTTGCAGGGAGGAGGGATTTGGAATGCGGGAAAGAGGATGTATAGTATCGTTTTTTTTGGGGGGGGGTTGTGCTGTGGGTATTTGAGGAGAGGATTGGAGCTGAAAGTGGGTATGGGGGGGCAAAGATTTGTGCTGGGAGAGGGGATTTCAGCAGGGGGGGGACTTTTCCTAAGAGGAGGGGAAATGTATTCTTAGAGGGTAAACATGCGGGTTAGTGCTCACTTTTATTTTGGGGGGGGGGGATTTTTGTTGGCACATAATGCTCATACTTGGGGAGGGGGGACACACGGTTTGGTATGTTTGCCCTGGGCTCTAGATGATCTTGTCCCAGCACTGCATACCAGACCTTTATCCAAGCATGCAGCCCGGCAAGTCAGGAAAGGGGGGGGGACAAGCGAGTGCCCCCCCCCATCCTGAACCATACCAGGCCACATGCCCTCAACATGGCGGGTGCTTTGCGAGCGCCCCTCCCCAAAGTACCTTGTCCCCATGTTGATGGGGGCAAAAGCCTCTTCCCTACAACCCTGGCAGGTGGTTTTGGGGGTCTGTGGGCGGGGGGGGGCTTATTGGAATCTGAAAGCTCCCTTTAACCGCTTGCCGACCGGCTCATGCCGATATACGTCGGCAGAAGGGCAGATTAACGTACCTGTACGTTGCCCTTTAAAAAGCAGTTTGCGGGCACGCTGCCGCAACCTCCGTGAGTGTGATTGCGGGTCCTGCGGACTCGATGTCCGTGGGGATACCCGCGATTGTCTCACGGAGAGGAAGAACGGGGAAATGCTATTGTAAAGAAGCATTTCCCCATTCTCCCTAGTGGCAGGACACTGATCACAGCTCCCTGTAATCGGGAGCGGTGATCAGTGTCATGTCACACGTAGCCCCTCCCCCCCACAGTTAGAATCACTCCCTAGGGCTCACTTAACCCCTTCACTGCCCCCTAGTGGTTAACCCCTTCACTGCCAGTCACATTTACACAGTAATCAATGCATTTTTAATTGCACTGATCGCTGTATAAACGTGAATGGTCCCAAAATTGCGCCAAAAGTGTCCGATCTGTCCGTTATAATGTCGCAGTCACAATAAAAATAGCTGATTTCCGCCATTACTAGTAAAAAAAAAAAAAAATAATAAAAATACCATAAAACTATCCCCTATTTTGTAGACGCTATAACTTTTGCGCAAACCAATCAATAAAAGCTTAATGCAATTTTTTTACCAAAAATATGTAGAAGAATACATATCGGCCTAAACTGAGGAAAAAAAATGTTTTTTTTTTTAATATATTTTTTGGGGATATTTATCATAGCAAAAAGTAAAAAATAATGCGTTTTTTTTCAAAATTGTCGCTATTTTTTTGTTTATAGCGCAAAAAATAAAAACCGCAGAGGCGATCAAATACCACCAAAAGAAAGATCTATTTGTGGGGAAAAAAGGACATCAATCACGTCGCAGGACCGCGCAATTGTCAGTTAAAGCGACGCAGTGCAGAATCGCAAAAAGTGTTTTGGTCTTTGGGCAGTCAAATGGTCTGGGGCTGAAGTGGTTAACAAGGGGGCCCCCAGGTCCCGCCACCCCATGTGAATGGGTAGGGGTACATAGTACCCCTATTCATTCACTAAAAAAAGAAGTGATTTTTTTATTTTTTTGCACTAACATACCCCGGTTTCCTCTTCTTCAGCGGGCGGTCCACTTTCAGGCAAAAGTGGTCTTTGCGGCGGATTCACCGCAAGATCATTTTTATCAGTGGCGGGAGAGGGGCCCCCCCGCCTTCCGCCACGCTCCAGTGCCCTCCGCCCATAGCTCTTAAAGGGACATTTTTTTTTTTTTCCAAATGAAATTAGATTTTTTTTTTTCTTAATTGCATTTTAGTGTAAATATGAGATCTGATGTCTCTTTGACCCCAGATCTCATATTTAAGAGGTCCTGTCATGCTTTTTTTTCTATTACAAGGGATGTGTACATTCCTTGTAATAGGAATAAAAGTGACACTTTTTTTTTTTTTTTTTAAAGAACAATGTAAAAATAAAAAATAAAAGGTAAAATAAATAAGAAAAAAAAATAAAAACCGCGCCCCGTCCCACTGAGCTTGCATGCAGAAGCATACGCACACGTGAGTGGCGCCCGCATATGGAAACAGTGTTCAAACCACACATGTGAGGCATCACCACGATCGGTATAGCGAGAGCAATAATTCTAGCCCTAGACCTCCTCTGTAACGCAAAACATGCAACCTGTAGAATTTTTTAACATCACCTATGGAGATTTTTAAGGGTAAAAGTTTGTCACCATTCCACGAGCGGGCGCAACTTTGAAGCGTGACATGTTGAGTATCAATTTATTCGGCGTACCATTATCTTTCACAAGATAAAAAAAAATTGGGCTAACGTTACTGTTGTCTTATTTTTTTAAATTCAAAAAAGTGAGTCCACCCAGTCCCAGGTGTGTTAGAAAAGCAAATAAATATTTGCTTTTCTAATGCCGCGTACACACGATCGGAAATTCGGCCAGCAAAAGACCGATGAGAGCGTTTGGTCGGAAAATGCGCCCGCGTGTATGCTCTATCGGACTTTTGCTGGCCGAATTTCAACCAGCAAAAGATTGAGAGCAGGTTCTCTATTTTTTGGTCGAAAAAAGTTCCTATTCGAAAATGCGATAGTCTGTAGCAATTCTGACTTCTAAGTCTTGTCTTCTAGTTAGAGTTCGCACTGATGGCCTCAATAGATTCTGGTAGTACCTACATCATTTTAGTGCATGGTGGATTCTCGGCAATGTCACCAGTATCTTCCAGTTAGTAGAGTCTGCAATGGCTACCTCAAAGGATTCTTTTAGATTCTACACATTTAATGGTCAAAGGATTCTGGTAGATCCTACATAATTTTAGTGTACAAAGGATCCTGGGAAGCTCACCAGTATATTCCACTTAGTAGAGTCTGCAATGGCTGCACCAAAGGACTCTGGGAGGTCTCTGGTATTTTGTATCCATCAGCTATGCACCATACAGCCAAGATCAGAGGCTTTCATCCCAGGCAGAAAGGGGGACCTGGTGTGATTCTGCTCCTGGGATTGGGGGGGTGGGGCAGTGGACATTTGCACTGTCTTGCTGGGGCAGGTGCAGAAAGCGACACTTGGGGCGTCGGGCAGATTAAAGGGCCCTGCGCACCCAGCAACATCCCAGCAGAGAAGGACCTCTGATCACAGGCTGGGATAACACGACAGAGAGAGAAAGCAAAATACTAAGAGGAAGCTGGGGAGAGAGGACATGGAGAGAGGGGACAAATGGGAAACACTTTGTATTTACACAGGCTACGTGTCACACGGACAGCTATTTATTGTCATCGCTGGGTGTGAACCAAGAAGATGACATCTACATGTCAAATCATGTTCTATACATCTCTGGGATATTAATGCTCCAACTACTGTCTACCCATATGCCTTTAATGGGACGGTAATGGAGCTCTTAGGGCCCAGCGCTCCATTGCATTGCGTTAAGACAATGAATAGGCTGCCAACGCACCACGCCAAAAGAAAAAACACGCATTACTAATGTATTTTTTTTAACAATGCAGTGCACAACAACGCAGAGTATATCTGTTTTGGAGCCCTGTAGTGCATTGGGCTCTATTGTGCAATACATTGGGGTGTCATTCACAATGAACTGCACTGCAACACGCCACACATACAGCAGGTGTATTGCCATGCATTGCCATTTACTTCTTTGCGGTGTGTTACCTCACGTGCGTTAATGCCGATTGAGTCATGCATTAATGTGCATTGGGTTAAGACAGCCCATTGAAATACAACACAACACACTACCATGCATGGAGGGCAGGTGTGTTGGTGGTCCTTTCAAAATACATGGCACCACTATTCAGTAAGACCGTATGTGCATTACCATGTGTTGCGTCAAACACGTTACTCTAGGGAAATGTAAATGGGCCCCAAAACTTCTGCCAATAGATGCCAGATTACCTTCTATTCCTTGGATCTGTTATAGGGCTGCGAAATGTATGGTTACAGCTTGCAGCCCATATGGGGCTACTACATTTACAAAAATTCATGTTACATCCCATTAATTTCAATCAATTCTAAATTGTTATTTTCAACTTTTTTTGATTGCTACTTTACTATTATTTTTTTTTTTTAATTTTTAAAAAAAAATGAGATCAGATATTAAATAAACAATGTACCTGGCGTCAACTGGAATGACCAATCAAAATTCTAAAAAAATTCTAGAATTTTTTCTAATTTCTAATTCTAAAAATAAAGAAAACAGCAGCTGAAAAAGGGATTTGGAAACAGGAAATCAATGTTTTTTGTTTGTTTTGTTTTTTCTTTAGAGAAAGTCCCACATACAATCCGACCGTAATAAGTCCAATCTATGTCGGGTACAATGTATGGGGCAGAATCTCCCAGCAGATGTTGTGGGACAGCTGGGACATTATAGGGACTAAGAGACATTAGAGGAGGGGGGAGGGGGCAGGAAACAAGGTGATAATTGTGTAATGAAGGAGATTAAGTCTATATAAACAGAGAGGGACAGTGTGTACAGACACCCCCCACCACCACCACCACACTATAATATATTCATTATATGTCATTATATACTGCTAATTCTACATCATCATATAGACAGTGTACAGATACTGCACCCCCCACTATATGTCATAATACACTGCTAATTCTACATCATTCTATGGACAGTGTACAGAAGACACTGCACCCAACCACCACTATAATATATTCATTATATGTCATTATATACCCCCCCACTACTATAATATATTCATTATATATCCAACCACTATAATATATTCATTATATGCCATTATATACCCCCCCCCCACTATAATTTATTCGTTATATGTCATTATATACCCCCCACTATAATATATGCATTTTATATACCCCCACTATAATATATGCATTATATGTCATTATATACCCCCCCACTATAATAAAGTCATTATATGTCATTAAATAACCCCCCCCCCACTATAATATATTCATTATATGTCATTATATACCCCCCACTATAATATATGCATTATATGTCATTATATACCCCCCACTATAATATATTCATTATATGTCATTATATACCCCCCCCACTATAATTTATTTATTATATGTCATTATATACCCCCACTATAATATATGCATTTTATATACCCCCACTATAATATATTCATTATATATCATTATATACCCCCCACTATAATATATTCATTATATGTCATTATATACCCCCCCTCACTATAATTTATTTATTATATGTCATTATATACCCCCACTATAATATATGCATTTTATATACCCCCACTATAATATATGCATTATATGTCATTATATATCCCCCCATAATATATTCATTATATGTCATTATATGCTCCCACTCAAAAAAAAAAAAAAAAAAAAAAGTATATATATATATATATATATATATATATATATATATATATATATATATATATATGTCATATGCCCCCACTATAATATATTTATTATATATCATTATATGCTTCTAATTCTACATCATCATATTATGAAGGTAGAAAGTCACAAGAGGTTCAGAGATGAGGAGAATAGATACTATAGATAGATATTCACATTGCAAATTATTAAGTCAAATAACTCATTGGGATAAGTCATAATTGACTTTTTACTGGTCTACCCATGTGGAGTGAATATTGGTTGGGATGGGTTAGCATAGTCTTGTTAGGTGTGGAATGGTTTGGGTGATTCTCACACCATAATTTGTGGTATTTTGTTTTCTTTCCCTTAAAGTGATGAGTACACCTCTCCCAGCTGTATATTGTCACCCCACCCCCTGTATATAACATCCATCCTCTGCCCCCGGGGCTAGACCACACCATGCACAACACGTTGACACTAGGCTGCTGCCTGACCACACCTGCCCCGCTCAGCCGGGATATGGGTGAGTATCTATCTATCTATCTATCTATCTATCTATCTATCTATCTATCTATCTATCTATCTATCTATCTATCTATCTATCTATCTATCTAATTTATTCATCTAGAAAAGCTTTTCTCAACCTTTTTACCCCAGAGGAACATTTAAAATAACTTTCTGGTCTCAGGGAACCCCTGCTTAAATAAATTAATTGGGGGTCATTAAGTAAACACCCCTTTCCATTTATGACCAGTGGGAACTATGCAGGCACCATCAGATGGGAGGTCAATCAGCCACAGTTTAAGGAACCTCTAGCAATCTCTGGAGGAACCCTAAATAAGAATCTCTGATCTTCCTATCTTCTTTCCTGCCTTCCTTCACTTCCTTATTTCCTTCCTTCTCTTTACTTATTCTGTCATTAGATCAGTCAATGAATAAATGCATGCTAATGTAAACCTGTAGTGCTCAACTGAAAAGGTGATTGATGAATTTCCTTACTCCAATTTCCATTATTTAGCGTCTTTTGTGAAACCAAAGCAGACCTGTTTCCCATAGCAATGTTCCAGCCTAATTTGGGAAGGTGATGATGGAATGCGATTGCGATGGGTAACAGTGATCCCTTTTGGGTTGCAGTAGGGGGCAGACATTATCACTTTGTATATGAAGTATTTAGGATCCCAAGTCATAGAGATGGTGATGTAACTTTTTACATTTTTTACTATTCAGGTACAAACCTCCCCCCATCGTCTGGCTACTATTTGCCCCCTCAGTATTGCTCTTCTGCCTTGCCACCACCTACCTCTCCACAGATTAGCGCCCGGCTGGAGAACAAGGAACTGTGGGAAAAGTTCAACTCTGTGGGAACAGAAATGATACTCACTAAAAATGGCAGGTGAGCTACTACCATGGGAAGGAGGCAGGTCACCGCCGTGAGAGGGGGGGCAGGCTACCTCTGAATGAGATGGGCAGACCCCCTCCAAGAAAGGGGCCAGGCCATCACTGAGAGAGGTGGATGGACTACCACCAAAAAAGGGGGACAGGCTACTGCCAAGGGAAGTGGACAGGCTACCACCAAGAGAGGGGAGAGGCTACCGATGAGAGCAGGGGACAGACTATCACTGACCACCAAGAGAGGGGAGTGGGCTACTGCCAAGGGAGGCCTACAGGCTACTGCTAAGGGAGGGGGGCGTACTACTACTCAGAGAAGGGGGGAGGCTGCCACAAAGAGAAGGCAATGGACTACAACCAAGAAAGGGGGAACAAGCTACTACCAAAAGAGGGGAACAGGCTACCACTGAGAGATGGGGATAGACTACCACTGAGAGATGGGGACAGGCTACCACCAAGAGAGGGAAGTGGACTTCTGCCAAGGGAGGCCTACAGGCTACTGCTAAGGGAGGGAGACATACTACTACTCAGGGAGGGGGGCAGGCTACCACTTAGAGAGGGAGATGGACTACATCCAAGAAAAGGGGACGAGCTACCATCAAGAGATGGGGACAGGCTGCCACTGAGAGAAGGAGTTGGACTACAACCAAGAGAGGGGGACGAGCTACCACCAAGAAAGGGGGACAGGCTACCACAGAGAGAGGGAGATGGACTGCATCCAAGAAAAGGGGACTAGCTACCACCAAGAGAGGGGGACAGGCTACCACTGAGAGAGAGAGATGGACTACAACCATGAGAGGGGGGCGAGCAACCACCAAGAAAGGGGGACAGGCTACCACAGAGAGAGGGAGATGGACTGCTTCCAAGAAAAGGGGATGAGCTACCACCAAGAGAGGGGGACAGGCTACCACTGAGAGAGATGGACTACAACCATGAGAGGGGGACGAGCTACCACCAAGAAAGGGGGACAGGCTACCACATAGTGAGGGAGATGGACTGCATCCAGGAAAAGGGGATGAGCTACCACCAAGAGAGGGGGACAGGCTACCACAGAGAGAGAGAGATGGACTACAACCATGAGAGGGGGACGAGCTACCACCAAGAAAGGGGGACAGGCTACCACAGAGAGAGGGAGATGGACTGCATCCAGGAAAAGGGGACGAGCTACCACCAAGAGAGGGGGACAGGCTACCACTGAGAGAGGGAGATGGACTACAACCAAGAGAAGGGGACGAGCTACCACAGAGAGAGGGGGACTGGGCTAGAGGGGTATGAGCTACCATTAAGAAGAAGGGCGGGTGGTTGACAAAGTCATATAAAAAAAGGAGAATGCACTGATTTAGTTACTTTTTATAGTCATTTTTGATGTGACTGTTATGTGCGCTCTGCACTATATTTCCATCACGGCATTATATATATTTATAGATTGGTTACCAGAGGGAGAGAGGTATACCTCTGTAAACACTCCCTGATCAACAACTCCTGATATGTCAGCCAGGCGCAGAGATTACATTGTTTTCAGTGAGCCGGGTCTGTCCCTTACACTGAGACTGCAATGGGCAGCAATGCACAACCATTGTGCAGCACTACTAAGAAGGAAGCAGTGTCTGCATATATAATGAACAAACATACCAGACTCATGTATATTTGCAGACTATATAGAGAAGGTTTTTGAAAACATTAGTAGACATTGATAAGAATAATATGTAATGTACAGTATATGTAAAAAAACATATAAACATTGTAGTGTATTTGGATCATGTTAGTGACGTCGGATGAATCGATCTCACTCCTCTTTCCATCAGGCGCATGTTCCCAGAATTCTTGGTTTCCCTTTCCGGCTTGGATCCGCACCGTCTCTACTCCCTGTGTGTCCAGGCTGTGCCCGAGGGTGAGAACCGCTACAAGTGGAGGGATGGAGTATGGAGCAGGAGCGGCCGAGCAGAACCAGGACCACCAACCCGCTTTTACCTTCATCCAGAATCTCCGGCTCCCGGCCACCGGTGGATGGAGAGACCCATCTGCTTCAACAAGATCCGACTAACCAACAACACCCTGAGTCAGGGGGGGCAGGTAAGAAGTAGGGATGAGCGGAGAAGTTTCAGTGAAATTTATTTTGCTGCAAAATTTTGCTGGAATTTTGGCAAAATTTTGCTGGAATTTTGGCAAAATTTGCCTCTAATTTCACCAGATTTTATGCTTAGGCGAAATTTGCTTGGAAAACAAATACACCTTAAAAATTATTTCTATGCCACTCTGTGAAGTGTTTTGTGTTTATTTCCCCCACTTTGAGTACTTTTCTTCTTCCCTCATTTTGAGTACTTTATTTTTTTTTCTGGTGTTTTCCCTCATTTCGAGTATTTTATCATTATATTTTTTTTCTTATTTTGTTAGTGTATTTAAAAAAAAAATCTAATTTGTTTTATTATTTTTGTTTTTATGTTTTTTCCCCCCATTTTATTTTGGTAATATATAGATTTTTCGGGGCTTTTTTCCCTCATTTTTTTTAGTTTTTATATCTATGTTTTTTTCCTCATTTTATTTGAGCATTTTTAAAAGATGTTTACCTTCATTTTGTTTGACATTTTTATGGTGTTTTATATATTTCCTCCTTTTGTTTGAATATTTTATTGTATTTTATATTTTCTTCATTTTCACTGAATATTTTATTTTTTCATGTTTTTTTTCTTCATTTTGTTTAAGTACTTTGTTGTTCTTTTATGTTTATTTCCTCTTTTTGTTTGGCTATTTTATTGTTTTTTTTTCCCTCATTTTTCTTAAGTATTTTATCCTTTTTTTTCCCCATTTTCGTTTGTTTAATTTTTTAAGTTTTTTTTATTTGCATATATTATTTTTTCATTTTGTGTTAGTATTTTTTTAAATGATTTTTTGTTTTTTTTTATGTTTTTTTCCCTCGTTTTGTTTATTACACTTTTTAATTTAAATTTTTTTTTAGTTTGAACATGTTATTTTTTCATGTTTTTTTTTAAAATGTTATAGTTTTTTTTTAATGTTTTTTTTTTTACCTTATTTTACTTGAACATTTTATCTTCTTTATATTTTATTTCTTTATTTTGTTTGTTTCATCTTTTTAGCGTTTTTTTCCTATTTTTGTTTCAATATTTTCTTTTTCTTTTCGTTGTTTATCGTGGATCCTTAGATTGACTTCTCTCTAGCAGGAATGGCCATAGATGGAACGAAATTTGGGCAGTCCCTGCTGAACCAATCGAATTTTGATCCATCTCTGGCCAGCGTTAGGTTTTATAATGGAGATGCGGTAGAGTGCTCAGCTCTCGTTTTGGGCTCATGTGATGTTTGTGTCTCCCCCAGATGGTTCTTCAGTCCATGCACCGCTACTCCTTGCGCCTCTACATCATCCCCACCTCCAACGGCGGATCACCACCCCGGCCGGCAACTTCCGTCTCCTTCCCTGAGACGTCTTTCATTGCGGTGACCAGCTACCAGAACCCCAGGGTCAGAGAAGTCCCCACCACCCCTCCTTCTTCCCACCAATCTTTACAAGGCCAACTCACCAAACCTATTTGGCCACACCCCTTACAATCTGTACAATCTCCTCGAGACCTAACAAAAAACGATTTAGTCCAAGGGCACTGCCTGATTAGATAAAGATTGGAAACATGTTTTGACCACTTCTCATTGTTACATAGTTGTTGGTAAATCCTAAGATTGGTAAATACTTTGAATTTCCCTGTTTTTACGTTGGCTCCGCACGCGTTTCGTCACGCTAAATGAAGCGAAGCATGCGTGTACAGTGCAGCTCACAGCAAACTCAGGATAGGAATCTAAAGCTTGTTGATTATGGTTTTATTCACAGCATTAGGGCCATCTTTAACCTCTTCAGCCCTGGAAAATTTTAGCAGAGCACTTTTTGCAATTCGGCACTGCATCGTTTTAACTGACAATTGCGCGGTCGTGCGATGTTGCACCCAAACAAAATTGACGTCCTTTTTTTCCCACAAATAGAGTTTCTTTTGGTGGTATTTGATCACCTCTGCGGTTTTTATTTTTTGCGCTATAAACAAAAAAAAGAGCGACAATTTTGAAAAAAAAGCTATATTTTTTACATTTTGCTCTAATAAATATCCCCCAAAAATATTAAAAAAAATTTTTTTTTTCCTCAGTTTAGGCCGATATGTATTCTTCTACATATTTTTGGTAAAAGAAAATCACAATAAGCGTATAGTGATTGGTTTGCGCAAAAGTTATAGCGTCTACAAAATAGGGGATAGATTTATGGCATTTTTATTATTAATTTTTTAAAATTAGTAATGGCGGCAATCTGCGATTTTTATCGGGACTGCGACATTATGGCGGACACATCGGACACTTTTGACAGTATTTTGGGACCATTTTAATTTATACAGCGATCAGTGCTATAAAAATGCACTGATTACTGTGTACATGACACTGGCAGGGAAGGGGCTAACACTAGGGGGCGATCAAGAGCTTAAGTGTATCCTAGGGAGTGATTCTAACTGTGGGGGGGGGGGATGGGCTACCACTGACATGACAGTGATCACTGCTCCCGATGACAGGGAACAGTAGACCTATGTCATGTCACTAAGCAAAATGGGGAAATGCCTTGCTTACATAGGCATTTCCCCGTTCTGCGGGTCCGGCGGGCATGGATACACAGTACACGGCGGGCGCGCGCGTGCCCGCTAGCCCCGCCAAATAAAGGGGAAGTACAGGTAAGCCCATTTGCCCACCGATGCCATTGTGCCGACGTATATTGGCATGCAGCGGTTGCAAGTGGTTAGCACAGGACAAAAGGGGCAGCTGCCCCGGGCCCAGTCATTTTTGCAAGGCTAAAAGCAGCTGCCCCCATGAGCACGCACCGGCCGCACATAGTTGATAAGTGGATTCGGCCCAAGAAAATGTTTGGCAAGGCTCCAATCAATGTTAAAGGCGGCCCTGCATAGCATGCTCCACCCACAAAGATAAAATAATCATAGGATATTATTTAGCGACCCCCAATTAATTTCATAAATTAGTCCTTCCTTCTGTCATAGACCCCTCCCACTTATATTCAAACCCCTCCCCCTTACCCTCCTCTCTCTCTGCTCTCTCCCCAACAGCTCTCCCTGCTGAAGATTGAGGAGAACCCATTCGCCAAAGGAATAAAATACTTCAAAAATCAACAAGAAAGGTAAACGGGTCTTCTATTGTTTTCTGTAATGTGTCTATAATAATAATCTAACTGCCAGATACCAGTGTGGGAATTCAAATTTTAGTTCCCCCCATGTGACCCCCCCCCCCTCGGCTGACCTACCCAGAAACAGGATACAAAAGCTCAGCTCCCATAATGCAATGGGACCCTTCCTTGCTGTGGGGTCACTCAGCAGGCTGTAGTGGAAGAGTCAGCCAACAGACACACAGGGGGGGGGGGGGGTCTATGTATAAGATGTTCACTGAACGAATGTGAGACACATCCACACAACTCTGACGAAACTCGCCCGTATTCCCGTATTCTGTGTTATATAATTATCTTGTATCATTGTATGCGCCATCTAGTGGACAATTTTATTTTTTTTGTTGATTGAGGTACAGTAAAACCTTGGTTTGAGAGCGCTTTGCAAGACAAGCTACATTTTTAAATACATTTTTACTTGATATACAAGCGATGTCTTGATATACAAGTAGCGTCATGTCACAACTGAGTATAAAAGAGAAGAGAGGCGCCTCTAAGTGTAGCAATATGGTTACATTTAATGAAGGTACAACGTTTAGCAACATATTGCTACACTTAGAGGCGCCTCTCTTCTCTTTTATACTCTGGAGCTCCTGATGGATTTTGCTTCTAATCCCCTTGTGGAGGCTTCCATGTGTGGATGGACATTTTATGGTTACACAACCTGGTCACATTGCTATAATCTTTTTATATGGACTATAAACTGAAGGACTTCTGAATAAATGGTTGTGGAACGAATCATCTGAGTTTCCATTATTTCTTATGGGGAAATTTTGGTTTGATATACAAGTGCTTTGGATTTACAAGCAGGTTTCTGGAACGAATTATGCTCGCAAACCAAGGTTTTACAAAAAAACAAATGGCGCTTTATGGCCACTGGATGGCGCTTATGATCATACTAGGTATTTATACCCATAGACAGAATATGGCAGGTTTCTTTGGAGCTGTGCGGATGTGTGTCACATTCGTTTAGCGAACCTCTTATACATAAACCCCACAGTGTGTGTGAAGGTGTCAGGCACTCAGTGTGCATATTGGCTGATCTTCCATTATAAGCATGGGTTTCTTGGGAAAGATATAGGGGTCATTCTTTATCTTTAAAGCTGCAGTTTATTCTGCATGTATTTTGACTTTCCCCTCATACATACTAATAAATGTAAAAAAAAACATATTTTTTTTATCACAGTGATGTCATCACTGGGTCTCTGTGCTTCTCTGTGCAATGCAGGCAGATCATGGTTGGCTTCAAGCCAAAATGTGCATAAAAAAACCAAAACATTGAAATCCATGCGTCCGGCACCCTGCATGTAGATTAGGAGGCTGGACGCATGGATAGGGGGGATGGCGCCCTGCATGTAGATTAGCAGGCTGGACGCATGGATAGGGGGGGGCTGCGCCCTGCATGTAGATTAGGGGGCTGGACGCATGGATAGGGGGGAATGGCGCTCTGCATGTAGATTAGGGGGCTGGACGCATGGATAGGGGAGACGGCGCCCTGCATGTAGATTAGGGGGCTGGACGCATGGATAGGGGGGAATGGCGCTCTGCATGTAGATTAGGGGGCTGGACGCATGGATAGGGGGGGACGGCGCTCTGCATGTAGATTAGGGGGCTGGACGCATGGATAGGGGGGATGGCGCTCTGCATGTAGATTAGGGGGCTGGACACATGGATAGGGGGGGCGGCGCCCTGCATGTAGATTAGGAGGCTGGGCGCATGGATAGGGGGGATGGCGCCCTGCATATAGATTAGGGGGCTGGATGCATGGATGGGGGGGCGGCGCCCTGCATGTAGATTAGGGGGCTGGACGCATGGATAGGGGGATGGTGCCCTGCATGTAGATTAGGGGGCTGGATGCATGGATAGGGGGGGTGGCGCCCTGCATGTAGATTAGGGGGCTGGATGCATGGATAGGGGGGGTGGCGCCCTGCATGTAGATTAGGGGGCTGGATGCATGGATGGGGGGGTGGCGCCCTGCATGTAGATTAGGGGGCTGGATGCATGGATAGGGGGGGTGGCGCCCTGCATGTAGATTAGGGGGCTGGATGCATGGATGGGGGGGTGGCGCCCTGCATGTAGATTAGGGGGCTGGACGCATGGATAGGGGGGGTGGCGCCCTGCATGTAGATTAGGGGGCTGGATGCATGGATGGGGGGGGGTGGCGCCCTGCATGTAGATTAGGGGGCTGGACGCATGGATGGGGGGGCGCCCTGCATGAGCGGCTGCCATTGCTCACAAGAGCTCCCAGCACTGATACAAGCAGTGGGCCGGCTCTTGGGAGGAGCTATGCAAATATCAAAATGTGTTTATGGATGGGTGTTCCTAGGCAGGGTACATCTGCATGCAGGCCGCCCTTGTTTATGCCCACATGTGACGCTGAGCCTCCATGATTAAAAGAACTGGAACCCAATGAATGAAAGGGGCGTGCCAGGGAGCAGTCAGGCTGGGAGGAAAGCATTAGATGACGTTGGACTTCCTCCAGCCAGAAAAAAAGGCGGGGCTGTTATCTGTGTGCAGTGAAATCAGAGTAAGCCATTTCGGTCAAGGAGAGGAGCCGGTACAACTGTGCAAGACTGAAGGGAAGGCCGGAGGTCAGATAAAAAGTAGTTGTAAAAGCTGAAGGATTTCTATCTTCATACAGGGGTGGCCCGTCCATTAAGGGTGCATGGGCGCCGCCCCCCCATCCATGCGTCCAGCCCCTTTCAGGACACCAGAGCATTTTTTTGAAGCACCGATTAGAGCCAGAGGTTCTAATAGGCTTCAATATAGGGTGGGCTCGGGGCACAGAGAGTGTTCTCCGATCCCACCCAGGTGTGTTACAACAGCGAATCAATATTCGCTATTGTAACACTGATCCTCCTCCCAGCCAATCAGGAAGCGGGTTTTGACATCGGTCACACGAATTGGCTGAAAGGACAGACGATCCTATTGGAACGCCAAGGAGGGGAGGAGCTGGAAGCCACCATAGAGAGGACACTGAGCCTCTGCATCACGCTGCCTACCACCCGCCACGATGGGGTAAGTGCAGGACTGACCACCGAACAGCAGGGGGGGGTGGGTGCTGCTCGGGGGAGGGGGTGGGGGGAGAACCAAAAAAAAACTACCAGCCGCCACTGCTATCATGCTTAACAAAAACAACATTATTTCCAAATGGTACTCTAATAACACGCACAGTCTTTGATTTCCAGAAATTTGTTTACAGTTCGAATTCGAATGGAGTTTGATGTAAAATTCGATTCGAATTTCAATTTGAAATTTCGGAAATTCGGATGAATTTTGTTTCTTTATTCGGAGCATCCGGTAAACTTTGTGTAATTCGGGTATTCAGATATATCCAAAACTCTGAATAACAAAAAATTTCAAAACGAAGCGCACATGTCCAACACTAACCCTCCCCCTGACGCTCGAGCACACCAGACCCCCCACCCTGTTTGCCATACCCCCCACACCATACCCCCCACCCTCGCTTGCTCTCTGGCCCAACAGGCCCCCCGTCAGCCCTGCACTTACCCCATGCAGGTCACGGCGACTGCAGCTACCCCTCTCTGTCTCCCCCCGTGTCCCGCCCGTCGCGTCTCCTCCCGGCCAATGGGTTCTCAGGATCCGCTTCCTGGTTGGTTGGGAGGAGAATCAGGAAGACATTAGTGAATATTAATTTGCTAATGACACACAACAGGGTGGGCTGAGGGCGCAGTGCCCTGCGCCCCGAGCCCACCCTTTTTTAAAGCCAATTAGAGCCTCCGGCTCTAATCACGTGCTTCAAAAGAAGAAAAAAACCCTATTGGAATCCATGCTTTCGGCGCCCTGCATCAAGATTAGGGGCCGGGCGCATGGATTGGTGGGGCGGCGCCCCTGCTCCCCTAATGATCCACTGCTTTGGAGTCACTCTGCACACGATCAGTTTGGTATTTTGTATTGCTAGAGAGTTTTTTTTTTTTCTTGGGTGACTCCATGTGATCAGCACAGAGCTAATCAGCACTGTCTAGACAGAGGGTCAGGGGTCCTACAGCCTCATAGGAAAATCAGAGGAGAATAAAAACTCCTCCTATAAGCTTTAACCAGACACTGATAGACAGTCACAAGACTGCTATATACTGCTGATGAGAAAAAGGTATTTAGCAGTTTATATTTACTAAAATAATATAATTTCCATGTTCTGTGTACTGTGTGGAGACCAGATATAGTGAATGCAGAGTCCTGGGTTTAGTAACACTTTAAGTGTAGAAATTTTTGTAATAGCCACTAAGCAAAGCTCTCACTAGCTCAGTGCAATTACTGTCTCTCTTCTAATAACTGATACATTGGAAGGTTGTGCATTGTTTTCAGTGAGTTAGCTGACATAAGAAGGAGCAGTAAAGCACAACCTTTGTGTAGAGCTGCAAAGCAGAAGTATGTAGTGAGCAAATATGTCTTCCGCCACCTACATATATAAGAACAAATTGTACATAGGAATAACATTTTTTCAAATAATAATATGAATCTTTTTTAAATGTATATCTTGAAAGAAATCATAAAAAAAAAACAAAAAAAAAAACTGCACGTTCTTTTTAAGCAGCAATTTTGGCTTGTTCTCTTTTTCAGCCACACACCCAAAAAAAGGATCTGTGGGCTGAAAATAAATGACAGAGACTCAGGTAAGGAATAAATGGCAAAGGCAGGCCTGGACTGTACAGGCAAGCCATTCTGCATCCTGCTTTTGTATTCAAGAGAACAGATTGCATGCAATATGTCTATTGAAAATCATTTTCATGCATTACCAATATTTACCACAAGATGGTGCTGTCATGTGTGTGTGTGTGTGTGTATATATATATATATATATATATATATATATATATATACACATATAGGGACAATGGGGTTCATTTACTAAAAGCAAATACCATATGCAATACAAGTGCACTTGGAGGTGCAGTCGCTGTAGATCTGAGGGGACGATCTGAAATGAGGAGAAGCTCTGCTGACTTCTATCATCCAATCACATGCAAGCAAAAATGCTGTTTTTTTTTTAAATTTTCCTTGCATGTAGTGACAAGTGGATTTGCCTTTAGTAAATCAACCTCAATGTCTTTGTATTTTGTAGCTGATTAGATGGTAAAGGTTTATGCGAGCCATAGATTATGCTATTTTCTTTCCTTCTACCAGTGGCTGGTCATCCATTAGGGGGCATAGGGGCGCTGCCCCCCTAATCCATGCACCCGACCCCTAATCTCCATGTGAGGTGCCGGCGCATGGATTTGAATGTTTTTTTTATTTTTTTATATAAGCTCATGATTGGAGCCAGAGGCTCTAATTGGCTTCAAAAAAATGGTGGGCTCGGGGGGCGCAGAGCACTGCGTCCTGAGCCCACCCAGTTGTGTGACATTAGCAAATTAATATTCGCTATTGTCTACTTGATTCTCCTCCCAGCCAATCATGAAGCGGGTCTTAAGACCCGATTGGCCGAGAGGAGAAGCGATCGTATTGGCCGCCGAGGGAAGGCGGAGGGCGAAGCCGCCGAGCAGGAAGAAGCCAGAGCTGCCTAGATGGGGTAGGTGCAGGCGGTCTGGCGTTTTGACACTGAGCGACTGACTGCGACCGGGGGGGGGGGGAGTTCTGGCGTTGGGTGTCTTGTGTGCCCTCCCCCCCCCCAAATATACAGCATCAGCCGCCACTGGTAAAGGATAATACATGCCTGGAAGTGTTATACTGCCACATGACTTCCATGCACTTAGCATGAAATAATATAACAGTTGACAGGTCCACTTTAGAGTGTGCCTCCTGTGCAGGGAGAACTGTAGACACAGTGCAGTTGCAAAGCTCCCAACTGTCCCTGATTTGGAGCAATGTCCCTCTGTTCCTGATTCCTCCTCATTGGTCCCTCATTTTGGTCTGATCTATATAACTGTATAAAAAATGCACTTTTTACCTATCAAAAAGTGTTTTCCAGTGCTAAACCTTTCATCCAAATTCTAAATTGCTGCATTTGTAAATTCCAAAGAAAATAAGTACCCCCCCCCCCCCGGGGTTACTGTGGGACTTTAAGGGCAAACTTTTGAAGACACAGTATTTTAGAAACATAGAAAAGTTTATTATTTCATAAAACAGTATGACGATCTGAGACAACACCATACACAAAGTAGTACATGATATCCATATATAATATGAGAAAAAAGCACTTATCCTATGGACCGACGCGTTTCGGAAAATTCAGGGTAAATCTTCTTCAGGGTCATGGAGGAGGTGATAGTTGGAGATACTCTGGCATAGAGAAAACAAAGTCTAGACTTCTAGAATACAACAGGGCAAACATTGTGTTAAACATGGAAGCATCACAGACAAAAAACACATGCACATACCAGTGCTATATTCATGGAATGTTTGTTAAAAAGATTGTTGGGATGGCGCTGAATGCTAATGCTAATTCAACGCCACCCCAACAATATTTTTAACAAACATTCGACTCCATGAATATAGTACTGGTATGTGCATGTGTTTTTCGGCTGTAATGCTTCCATGTTTAACACATGTTTAATTCGAGAAGTCTAGACTGTGTTTTCTCTATTCCAGAGTATCTCCAACTATCACCTCCTCCATTGCCCTGAAGAAGGGATTTACCCTGAATTTTCCGAAACGCATCAGTCCATAAGAGAAGTGCTTTTTTTATCATATTATATATGGATATCCTGTACTACTTTGTGTATGGTGTTGTCTCAGACCATCATACTGTTTTATGAAATAATTAACTTTTCTATGTTTCTAAAATACTGTGTCTTCAAAAGTTCGCCAATATAAAGGAATAGTAGTGGTTAAAAAAAAACACTTGAGGATTTAACCAATCATTTTTTTTGTACAATTCTTCTTTAAGGGGGCGTGGCAAGGGGTGTGTCCTATGCCTGCATACTTTTGCTGATAGGTGTCCCTCATTCCCATCTGAAAAAGTTGGGAGGGATGCAGTTGTTGTCTATAGGATGGTTAACAAGCTGTCTAGATCTCACCTTTTATCCCCACATATTTCCAGTCTTCGTGTTTGTGGTCTGCTTGCTGCCCTGTTTCCTAAGCCTCACGTGTAACAAAGTGTCCCGTGTGTCCTTCCAGAATGTAAGCGCTTTAAAGAGAGCGCACAAGTCCCAGTGAGCCCGGCTGGAGGCGACACAGAGGAGTCACAAGTGGTCTCAGAAGAGAGTTCCGAGGAAGCGGAGGAAAAGCAAGAATACGTAGAGGAGACCGAGGAGGAGAGAGCGGAGACACAGCCGCCTGGAAAAGACACTTCAAGAGTCAGCAAGAAAAGAAGTCCGGGAGGGGACAGAAATCCGGAATGCAGGAGAGATCAGGCTGTACATGAGAGCGCAGAGAAAAGAGAAGACGGGGGACAAAGGACGGACATGATTGTACAATGGGGGTCCCTGACACAGAGAACACCATGGCTGCCAACCCCTGCGTTCTCTCCGCTAGCCCTGACACCGTACACTCCCTCCGCCTGTCTGATGGGACACAGGTAACCAGAAGCTACACAGGGTGCTTTGCATCTTTGGAGCTTATTTTTTATATGTTTTAAAAAAAAGAATGTTTATTCATAAATGTTTTCACCTAGGATTATTATTATTATACAGGATTTATATAGCGCCAACAGTTTACGCAGCGCTTTACAATATAAAAGGGAGACAATACAGTTATAATACAATAAGATACAAGAGGATTAAGAAGGCCCTGCTCAGAAGAGCTTACAATCTAATAAGATCAACACATTTTACACCTGAACCCAATGAGAAAAAAATCTGCACGCTGGCATAATATTCAAGAGAGACTGTACTGTCTATTGAAAATAATAGTCAAATGATATTCCTGCATTAACAATATTTACCACAAGATGGTGCTGTAATAAAGCACAGACCATATGTTAAGATCATGTTTTAAAAATGAGTTGCCTGATTAGATGTTGTGTCCATAAAAGAGAAGTGGGGGACTTAAAAAAAAATATTATTATTATTTAAAGCAGAGTTCCACCAAAAAGTGGAACTTCCGCTTTAAGCACTATCCCCCCCCCCTTACATTTGGCATGTAATTTTTTTGGGGGGGGGAGTGGGTGACTTCTTCCGCCCACGGACCGCCTAGGCGACTCCTCCTCTCCCCTAGGCGGTCCCTCCCTCTCGGCAATCTTCTGGGACAGGTCCCAAAGGATTGCCTGTCCACTGGGAGAACGCAGCGTGACTCTCGCACGCACAGTGCGCGCCCGGCCGTGAAGCCGCAAGCTGCCACGGTCGGGTGCCCACAGTTCCAATGGATGCGCCGAGGAGAGGAGAGGGAGAGGAGCGGGGCTTCGTGCGCCCACATCGCGGGACCGTGGAACAGGTGAGTGTCTGTTTATTAAAAGTTGGCAGCTAAACTTTTTGTAGCTGCTGACTTTTAATTAGAAAAAAAGCCTGGAACTCCGCTTTAAGGTACTTATATAGCGCCGTCAATTTACGCATCGCTTTACATAAACAGGAGGTCCCTGAGTTATGAACCTCCGACTTGCGAACAACACCTACTTATGAACGGGAGGCGGAGTCGGCGAGCACATCAGAAAACATCAGAAAACATCATCAGAAAGCAACGTCTCCGCATGCGCTTCGACTTATGAACAAACAGGCAGTCCCTAACCTGTTCGTAACTCGGGGACTGCCTGTACATTGTACATTCATAATGGTCCCTACCCTCAAGGAGCTTACAATCTAAGGTCCCTAACTCACATTCATATACTAGGGCCAATTTAGACAGAAGCCAATTAACCTACCAGCATGTCTTTGGAGTGTGGGAGGAAACCGGAGTACCCGGAGGAAACCCACACAGGCACAGGGAGAACATGCAAACTCCAGGCAGGTAGTGTCGTGGTTGGGATTCAAACCAGCAACCCCTTTTCACTGCTAGGCGAGAGAGCTACCCACTACTCCACTGTGCCACCCTACACATATATACATTCTCACCTAGGTGGATGCTGCATCTTTCCCCCACCGCCTCTAGGACTGAGAACTAAGGGATCAAAGATGGCTGATGACTCAGTATTCGGTCTTCAGTGTGCAGAGAGCCGTGACTGTCAGTCACCGGCTCTCAACTATGTCCCCCTCCAGCACTCACTGGAGCGCCGGGCTGTGGAGGGGGGCGGGAGCGGCTGGTTCAGGCTCCCAGCAGCTCGCTGAGAAGGCTGAGCCAGCTGTCGGTCAGGAATCTAGGTGAATCCCGACATTAGAGTCGGGATCTCTTTAGAGTCTGGACCGGCTGACTGACAACAGTATACTGAATACGGGTCACAGAACCTAAATGCACTCTTGTGATTTACAGGAGAAGTAGGGCCAAAAGAGCTTTGCCCAACTTTTATTCAATTGTGTGCTTATTGTCATCTTTGCATCTCCTTGTTTTTTTGCTTTTCGTGTTGATTACTGTAGAAAACAGAGTTTTACCTGGATTGGCTGAAAAGAGTTATTCATTTTATAGCCTTTAAACCAATTCATGTATATGTATTTCAAATGAATATTTAGCAGTTCTGCTTGTCTCTTTGTCCCCCCCCCCCTCCTCTACACGCTTCATTCTGCTGCTTTTCACATTGTCGCTGTTTGTAGTCGCAGTCATGTGACTGTCTGCTCTTTTATATTTTCCACAGATTTGCCCAGCCTGTACACTCCACTATGGCCCCCTTCCCTGCTCTGCCCCCCGTTCCTCCTCCCGCTGCCCCCTACTTCCTCGGCTCTTGGACTCCATCACCGGGCAGGTTTAGTCATCCCCACCCCGGACTTCCTCCCCAGTTCTTTCAGCAGCAAGTGTGTGTTTCACCCTGGTACCTGTCCCCGCAGATTACCTCCAGAGGACTCTGAATCTAAGAGTGTGGAGGAAGCCTAAGCGCAGAACGATGGACGTATGATGGAATCTGGCAGAGCCCCCTCTGGAGCTGTGAAAACTCTGCTGGGTTAGCAGGACTTGCAACACAGCACCCTGCTGGAGTGATTAGTGGACCTGCCGCACAGCACTCTCCTGGAGTGATTAGTGGGCCTGCCGCACAGCACTCTCCTGGAGTGATTAGTGGACCTGCCGCACAGCACTCTCCTGGCTTAATTAGTGGACCTGCTGCACAGCACCCTGCTGGAGTGATTAGTGGGCCTGCTGCACAGCACCCTGCTGGAGTGATTAGTGGGCCTGCCGCACAGCACGCTGCTGGAGTGATTAGTGGACCTGCCGCACAGCACCCTGCCGGAGTGATTAGTGGGCCTGCCGCACAGCACCCTGCCGGAGTGATTAGTGGGCCTGGTGCACAGCACCCTGCTGGAGTGATTAGTGGACCTGCCGCACAGCACCCTGCTGGAGTGATTAGTGGACCTGCCGCACAGCACCCTGCTGGAGTGATTAGTGGGGCTTGGGGTTTTTTTTGCTGAAGAAAGCTGCTAATTGGTGCGCAGACATGGGATTATGCACCCTTGCAATCCCAGAATCCTTCCGGTTTTCAAAATGGTCTTTACTGAGAAGCCTTCGCTGAGAATAGAACTTCTCCTGAGTCAGGAAGCATGAAACCCAGAGACAGGCAGGCAGGATAGCTTCGTCAGGTCAGCAATGGCAACCCTTGTACTTCACTCAATGTAGGGGCTGCTTACTTATTGGTGGAATTCAGGGGTTGTAGGGTGAGATCTCCCTAACATAATTCCTGATTGTTTTCGTTTATTTTTTTGTTTTGTGTGTTACATTGTCCATATTTTTAAATATATAAAGGGATGGTGGGGGCCCCTTATAATGGGCACAGCAGATGGACAGACCCAGGAACTCCACCCAGGGATGGTGGGAACCTGTTTCAGTAGGCACAGGAGGTGTACAGACCTGGAACTCAGCTGAAGGATGGTGGGAACTCCTTAAACCAGGGTATAGCATGGGTGCAGACTCGGGAACTCAGTACAGGGATGGTGGGAACCCCTCATAATGGGCACAGCAGGTATACAGACCCAGGAACTCAGCACAGAGATCTAAAACTAGAGCCCCTGAAAGATAGAAGCCTGATTGGTGGCTCAGGGGGATAATTCAGTCAGTACTTGACCTAAAGGGACGTCCTGTTCGCAGGTTGTCAGGAAGTGACCGCAGCCACACAGGAGGCCAAAACTGTCACTTTATTGGAAAACTAGAAGCAATTTATTGATAAAGCTCCATATTTACAAAACACAAGCAGTAGCAGCATTGTGTCCTTCAGCATCGATGTTGTTGCTGCTCTTCTTCTTCTGCTGCTGCAGGCTCTTGAGTTTCCGGGTCCCGGGCCCTCTGCCCCCCTTCATATTTCTGTAGAAAGCGGTGCAGTTTGGAGGGGTAATCTGTCATAATGCCGGTGACCCCGTAATCAAAGGCTCGCTGGAAATCTGACTCCTGGTTCAATACCCAGAGGTAGACCTGTAGAGATGGGAGAGAGATTATTATATTGACTGTCTGCATTGCCCACAGCAACCAATCCTTCTTTAGTCAGTCTGACTTGCTGCAGCTTCTAATGCACATTGTGAGAAGCTCACAGTGTGCAGTGAAATCAGAGTAAGTCATTTCAGTCCAGGAGAGGAGCCGGTACAACTGTACAAGACTGAAGGGAAGACCGGATGTCAGATTTCATTTTATTTTTTTCCTCGTATTGCCCCTCCCCCCGGGATGACGGCTCTGTGCACACACCTGTACCAGCTCAATGTTCATGTTCTGTGCAGACGCTTCCCACGCAGGCCTTGGATGACCAGTAATAATTGACTAGAATACTCCATTCCTCAACGATCGCTTCCTTCCTCTGACACGGGTCGGGTCTGCCATAGATATGCAGGCATTTCCAAAGCCACCCATTATCAGCTTTGGTCTTGTGTCTAGGGGTAGCCCAACATTTATAAATGTTTTCACACCTGAATTGAATAGGAAAATGGGTGAAAACTTTTATAAATGGGCCCCTTGGTGTCCTCCTCGCCTTACCTGAATGCCCCGGGCCTGTAGGTGCTTGAAGAGACTTTTCCTCATCATTAATCTGCAAAAGAGGCAAACATGGATCTCTCATTACTTCATCGTAGTACACATTACTACACGTAGTACTACTACAACTGTAGATGTTCTTTAACCAAGTACACAAGTAGAATAGAGGGAAGGGTGGCTGACTGCTGTCCATGACTGTAGCTGAATGGAGATCCAACCAACCCTTTTAGGCAGAGGTCTCTAAACTGCGGCCCTTTTCTTGCTCTTATCCGGCCCTTGGGGCACTATTTCCTTCACTGACACCAACAAAGGGGCACAATTCCTCCCAATGATACCAACAATGGGGTGCAATCAGACCAATGATGGCTCACAATTCCTACCAATGATGGGTCATAGTTCCTCCCAATTATACCAACAATGGGGTGCAATGACACCAATGATGGGGCAGAATTCCTTCCAATGACACCAACATTGGGGCAGAATTCTTTTCATTGACACCAATGATCGGGGCACAGTTCCTCCCAATTATAACAATGGGGTGCAATGACACCAATGATGGAGCACAATTCCTCCCAATGACATTAATGGCCACAATTCCTCCCAATGACACCAACAGAGGGGCACAATTCCTACCAATGACACCAACGATGGGGCACAGTTCCCAATCATACAAACAATCGGGCACTATTCTTCCCAATGTCACCAATAATGGGGCACAATTCCTCCCAATGACACAGCTGATGGGGCACTATTCTTCCCAATGACACCAACAATGGGGCCCAATGACACCAATGATAGGGCACAATTCCATTTAATGACACAACCGATGGGGCACTATTCTTCCCAATGACACCAACAATGGGGCACAGTTCCCAATGATACAAACAATGGGGCACTATTCTTCCCAATGTCACCAATAATGGGGCACAATTCCTCCCAATGACACAACCGATGGGGCACTATTCTTCCCAATGACACCAATGATAGGGCACAATTCCATTTAATGACACAACCGATGGGGCGCTATTCTTTCCAATGACACCAACAATAGGGCACAGTTCCCAATGATACAAACAATGGGGCACTATCCTTCCCAATGTCACCAATAATGGGGCACAATTCCTCCCAATGACACAACCGATGGGGCACTATTCTTCCCAACGACACCAACGATGGGGCCCAATGACCCCAATGATAGGTCACAATTCCATTTAATGACACAAACCATGGGGCACAATTCCTCTCATTGACACCAAAGATGGGGCATAGTTTACTCCAACTAATGCTGGGACATTTTCTACTCCTGAAGACCGCAGTCCGGCCCCCCCCCAAAAGTCTGAAGGACAGTAAACTGCCCTTTATTTAAAAAGTTGGGAGACCTCTGCTTTAAAGGTTTCACATGACAGGACAGGCAGACCCAACCGGGCTGAGGCCTGGGGGCCCCCCCCAGCTGACGGGGCCTGGGTCCAGTAGGGGCGTACCCGTCTGTACCTCCCGTATTGCCATCCCTGTCCATAACCAATAAATCTACAGATACAAAATCATTGAGAGAGCAAGCAAAGATTTTATGCTTATGCTACTTCAACCCGGGCGATATTTTGATGCGTTTCCGAGGATATTTCTTGGTTTGAATGGAAATGGAATAAAGTTGTCAGTTTGTAAAAGTCTGATTGTGTTCAATGTAATTGGATCGTGTGTGGTAGAACTGACTCATTTCTCTTTATTTATTTGATCTTTCAAAGCACGCAAGCAAAAAAAAAAAAAAAAAAAAAGAATGCAAAACGAATCTATTTGATCACGATTTAGAATAAACTGAAAAATAAGCAGCAAATTTGTATAGCTAAAAAAATAAAATAAATAAAAGCCCTCAAATGTGATCCGTATTTCCTATTACATTTGAAAGGTCGATGCAGAGTTGGTTGTGTGTGATCGGTGTTATCGTTCGTTATAAGGTTTGTCTTACCCGTGTGTATATATGTACAGTATACAATCATCTGCTCTGTACAGACCAATAAATATATATTTTCTAAAACTGTGTTTTATTCCTTTACTGGCTTAGCGATCAAAGGCAATCTATTTTAAAGGTTTTCACATATTTTTCTAATTGATCACAACGCTCCAGGCAAACACATCCACCGCGGCCTGCCGCAAGTGCAGGGGCTTCCCGGGATCTGCATTCTGCCCTCCTGGCATACAAATACATAAGGCAAACACTACGCTGTATTTTTAAAATTTTTTTTTTGCTAAATTGCAACAAGCTTTATTGATGCCAGATTAGGTGAGACAGACTCTTTCTTTCCTGTCAGATGTGATTTTGCTTTTGATGCATTTCATCTAGTGGGCTTAACCATAGAGAGTCAGCAAAGGGATCTTATAGGTGACCTCCTATGGGTAAACCCATTGGATCAATTGCAGCAGAGGGTGCCCTCTACTGACGCATTTCACCCAATGGGCTTAAAATGGACGTCGGGACTCATAATATCTAAACTTAGACCTATTCTAAGTCCTATCCTAACTATACTGTAAAGTAAAGATGTTTCTAGTTTCTACTTATCTATACTGAAGGTACTCCGGTCCAGTCACTTGATTTTCCCAGAGGCCGGCTTCAGTGAAGAGAAGAGATCGCCGACAATGGCTGCAGTGCCTGTGTGGTGACATCACCCATAGACTTACTATGGGGCATCTGTTGTCTGCTGTCCCTCCTCTCCCATGAAGCCCGCACTGGGATACAATCATTTAACTGGACTGGAGCGCCCTGAGATTAAGTAAGTACAAACATCTTTCTATTACAACAGCGGTCTCCAAACTGCGGCCCTTTGCTTGCCTTTATCCGGCCCTAGGGCACTATTCTATCCACTGACACCAAGATGGGGCACTATTCCTCCTACTGACATGAGCATTAGGGCACTATTCCATCCACTGACACCAAGATGGGGCACTATTCCTCCTACTGACATGAGCAATAGGGCACTATTCCTTCCGTTGACACCAATGATGGGGCAGAATTCCTTCCAATGAAGCCAACAATGGGGCAGAATTCCTTCCAATGAAGCCAACAATGGGGCAGAATTCCTTCCAATGAAGCCAACAATGGGGCAGAATTCCTTCCAATGAAACCAACAATAGGGCAGAATTCTTTTCATTGACATCAATTATGGGGCACTATTCCTCCCACTGACACCACAGATAGGGTATTGTTTACTCCCACTGAACGCCAGGACATTTTCTACTCCCACTGGCCCTAGTCTCGCCCCCCTAAAGTCTGAAGAACAACAAACTGGCCCCTTAGTTTGGAGACCCCTGCTTTACAGGATAGTTACAATTGGGCTTAGAATAGGGGTGGGAGAAGGTTTAAGCTGAGATAGTATTTTCCTGGACTTCTGCATTAAACATAGGAGGTGATTAAGTCCATCAATTCCCTCCTACGAGGTGTACGGCTTTTTGATAGCGACAAACATAATTATGTGAAAGAAGGATTGTGCAGATAAAGCAGAAGCATACTGGAGGCTGTGTTAAGACACAGAAGGAGGCGCACAGGGTCCACTGGAGTCAGTAGATGACATGGGATGCTCTGGGGGTCATAGGTAGGGTTGCCACCTCATCCCTTTAAACTCGAATACACATTAATGACACAGGTTCTGTGGTTGATTAAGGTGGTAATTAAACTCACTTGGTGCCTTATCTGCATTAAATTAGCCCCAGAACCTTTGTAATTCATAAGTGTTCGGGTTTAAAGGGATGAGGTGGCAACCCTAGTCATAGGACATATGAGACATTGCATAGTACTGGATATTTAGGGGAGTCACAGGTTACACAGGAGTCACTGTATAACACTGGATGCAAAGAGGTGTCACTGAATCATGGGGTGCACAGGAGTCACTGGATCACATTGGATACTCAGGGCTGTCGCACAGTCATGGGGCAAACAGGAGTCCCTGGAATAAAGTTGGACGGTCAAAGGTGTCACAGAGTCACAGGATAACAATGGATAATCAGGGGTGTCACGGAGTCATGGGGCACAGAGGAGTCACTGGATAACACTGGATGCAAAGAGTTGTCTTAGAATCATTGGGGGGGGGACAGCTGCACAGGAGTCCCTGGATGACATTGGATACAGAGTCATGTGACACACGTGAATCATTGAATGATCACATTTAGATGCTCAAGGGTCTCATGGAGTCATTGGGGCACACAGGTGTCAACAGGAATGGTGCAAGGATTTTTGACACCCTAGACGAAACCTCATTCTGCCCCCTCCTGGCTCCACCCCTGACTCCACCCCTTTTCCTTGCCAATGTAAACCCCACCTTTTTAATGAAGCGTCCATCAAATGCAGCCCACCAGCGCCCATCAATGCAGCCTTACCAACGCCCATCAATGCAGCCTCACCAGCACCCATCAATGCAGCCTCACCAGCGCCCATCAAACGCAGCCTCACCAGCGCCCATCAAACACAGCCTCACCAGTGCCCATCAATGCAGCCTCACCAATGCCCATAAAATGTAGCATCACCAGCGCCCATCAATGCAGCCTCACCAGCGCCCATCAAATGCAGCTTACCAGCGCCCATCAATGCAGCTTACCAGCGCCCATCAATGCAGCCTCACCAGTGCCCATCAATGCAGTCTCACCAGCGCCCATCAAATGCAGCCTCACCAGCGCCCATCAAACACAGCCTCACCAGTGCCCATCATTGCAGCCTCACCAACGCCCATAAAATTTAGCCTCACCAGCGCCCATCAATGTAGCCTCACCAGCGCCCATCAAATGCAGCCTACCAGCGCCCATCAATGCAGCCTCACCAGTTCCCATCAATGCAGCCTCACTAGCGCCCATCAAACGCAGCCTTACCAGCGCCCATCAATGCAGCCTCATCAGCGCCCAGCAAATTCAGCCTCACCAGTGCCCATCAATGTAGCCTCACCAACGCCCATCAACTGTAGCCTCACCAGCGCCCATCAAACGCAGCCTCATCAGTGCCCATCAATGCAGCCTCACCAGTGCCCATCAATGCAGCCTCATCAACGCCTATCAAATGTAGCCTCACCAGCGCTCATCAATGCAGCCTCACCAGTGCCCATCAAATGTAGCCTCACCATGGCCATCAATGAATGTTTGCTTGCATTCGTTCATTCCAGAGTCAGGACACAGACCTGCTGATAGTTGCTTGCTGCAAAGAGAAGAGAGTAGAAACCCCCATGGCTGGGCGCCCTAGGCAGCAGGGTGCCCTAGGCGGCTGCCTAGTTTGCCTAGTGGTGGCATCGGCCCTTGGTGTCAATGGATAACACTTGGATGCTCAGGGATGTACTGAGCCCACTAGGAGTCATGGGGTACTCAGAGGCTGGATTGGAGGGCCAAGGAGGTATGAGGAAACAGGCGCCTGTGGCAAGGTTTAGCTGTAGCATGTTAACGCAAAGCCTCGCAATTTCAGGTGGCGCCAATCAGAAAAACAGTTTTCTGAGTGGCAGCAGCGCAGGCAGTGCTGGCAATTGCATGCTGAAGAGGAGACCAGGTGCTGGATTCCCAGAGAGGTGAGTGTGACAGTTGGGATGTTAAATTTGCCATTTTTAAACCCACAAAAAATTTTTATGAGCTAAAAAGTCAGCACACTCACATTAGCACCATGCGGGGGTAGTAAGTGAGCTATCATGGGGAGGAAGGGACAGCTGATTAAACTGTATGGCCCAGAGTCTGTGGGCATCTGACCACCACACCTATATGAGCTTGTTGGACATTTTCTTTCAAGTTCCCCATCCCTACCCTTTTGGTATAACATCTCTTGACACTCTGGAAGCCTCCACTCTTCTGGGAAGGCTTTCCACAAGATTTTGGAATGTGTCGGTGGGAACATTTGTAAAGGTCAGGGTACTGATGTTGGACCTGAGTCGCATTGCATTGCTATTCGTCCCAAAGGTGTTCAGTAGGGTTGAGGATGGGGCTCAGGCCTTCTGAACCGCTAGAGTTCCTTCACACCAAACTGATCAGACCATGTCTTTATGGAGCTGGCTTTGTGCACCAGAATTCAACAATTCGGAGGCGGCAGGGAGTCCACATACTGTCCATACAGAGTACATGTCAGGTATTGTATACTAAGTTGATTACACAGCGTGCACTTACTTGTCCTGCAGACGGACCAGAAACCGGTTCCTCATGAGCTGATTGTGGGGGAAATACGTCCTGTGATGAGACAAGTGTTAGTACCGAGACCTGTTTATCCTGTTAATACAACACAATGGTCTGAATCTAGCCAGGGGAAAGTGAGATGGCCCAGTGCTGGTGTTCATCACCGTCAGGTATTTGCCAATGGACAGGAAACCCCCATACCCAGGGAATGGACCACGAGAGATGATAGCTCAGACTGACCTGTTTATAATGGACGGCATGTAGGTTTCCACCACGGACTCTGGCAACGGCACGAAGGGAAGGAGGCCAGTATAGTAGAGGACAAGGAGGATGATCCCTCGACGGGGTGTGAACATGAAAGGCATGTCGGAGTTCTGGAGACGGAAAGACCAGGATGAGACAAGGAGGACAGGAGATAAGGGGGGGGGGAGCGCAAATAAAATTGGGAATAGTCAGGGGGGTGGGGATTGTGGGCACGGTTCTGTTTGGTGTTTTTTCACCAAACCTAAGAAGCCCGGTATAGTAATCCGTGGTCACATCCCGTCCAATTATTGGCCAGGGATTACATAGAAGTGTTTTGGGTGGATGTGGGGAGGTGAAGGTTGGGGGTGGGGGGTCTGTTTAGTAGTTTTTCTTGGGACGTTTCTTTACCTCCTGCCGACATTTCTTCATGACTGGATCGCTGGTACTGGCCCAGATTGTCCTTTCTGTCCTCTGGTACTTCTTCACCAGGTCTGACACCTACAGGAGCACAGTATAGCCGCATTACATATTCTGACCACAGAGTGGCGCAGTGACCACACTAAGGGTCTGTGCGCAGCATTTTACATGCACCTTTTTAGGTGCAATACTTTTTAACTCTATATAACGTGCATTTTTTTTTTCAATGCGCACAAAGGTGTGAACAGAGGCTTAACACTCTTTTTCATTAAGTACCTTTTTAATCAGCTCATCACAGTCTCGCTTTATCTCTATGTTGATGGGTTTCTCGGGGAATCTCTGGAAGACTTCCTCCAGCAGCGGCATTTGACGATCGTGTCCTGATGACATGTGACCTGAAACACACAAACATGTGACTGTCGGCAATACTGGGAAAGGTCATGTGACTTCTCATCAACTGCCATTGAGTCCTAAGTTGTCCTGTATAGTAATCCGGGGACACATCCCATCCAATCATTGAACAGTGATTGGATGGGACAATGCGAAGGGCTTACAGAAAATAAATAGAGACCATCTTTGATCATGACCAGCCCCAAGGTTGGCCAGCAACAGCTATATGATTGGCCAATGGGAGGCGATAAGGAGTGACTGTGACTTATAACCCCTTATATGTGTGTGTGTGTATTGCTTACATCGCAGTAGCCATTACACACAATGCACCTCACCCAAGCCCATGGAGCCCAGTATACAATTTCTAGCTCAGTTACCCCTAATGCAATTATACAGTTTAAGGCAGTGATGGCGAACCTTGGCACCCCAGATTGTCAGTTAAAGCGACGCAGTGCCGTATCGCAAAAAATGGCCTGGTCATTAAGGGGGTAAATCCTTCAGTGGTTAAATATGTGTGCAAAAAAAAAATGAAAAGACTAAATGAACCCCTTAAACCAGTGATGGCGAACCTTGGCACCCCAGATGTTTTGGAACTACATTTCCCATGATGCTCAAGTACACTGCAGAGTGCATGAGCATCATGGGAAATGTAGTTCCAAAACATCTGGGGTGCCAAGGTTCGCCATCACTGGTTTAAGGGGTTCATTTAGTCTTTTCATTTTTTTTTTGCACACATATTTAACCACTGAAGGATTTACCCCCTTAATGACCAGGCCATTTTTTGCGATACGGCACTGCGTCGCTTTAACTGACAATTGCGCCGTTGTGTGACGTTGTACCCCAAATAAAATTCATGTCCTTTTTTTCCCACAAATAGAGCTTTCTTTTGGTGGTATTTGATCACCTCTGTGGTTTTAATTTTTTGCGCTAAAAACAAAAAAAGAGCGCCAATTTTGAAAAAAAGCTATATTTTTTTAACTTTTTGATATAATAAATATCCCCCCCCCCCCCCCCCCAATAAAAATAAATTTCTTTCTCAGTTTAGGCCGACATGTATTCTTCTACATATTTTTGGTAAAAAAAAATCACAATAAGCAAATATTGAATTTATTTGCGCAAAAGTTATAGTGTCTACATAATAGGGGATAGATTTATGGCATTTTTATTATTTTTTTTTTTTTTTACTAGTAATGGTGGTGATCAGCGATTTTTAGCGGGACTGCGACATTGTGGTGGACAGATTGCAAACCTAACTGACATTTTTTACACTTTTTTGGGAACCAGTGACATTATTACAGTAATCAGTGTTAAAAATATGAACTGTTAATGTACTAATGACACAATGGCAGGGAAGGGGTTAACACCAGGGGCGATCAAATGGGTTAAATGCGTTCCCTGCAGGTGTTTTCTAACTGCATAAGGGGGGATGGGCTGCCTGGGGCAACACACAGATCCGTCTTCCTGCATAGCTCCCAACTGTCCCTGATTTGGAGGGACTGTCCCTGATTTGGATCAATGTCCCTCTGTCCCTCTTTCCTCCTCATTTGTCCCTCATTTTGGTCTGATCTATATAGTTGTATATAAAATGTACTTTTTATCCTTCAAAAAGTGTTCCCCAGTGCTAAACCTTTCACCCTAAATTGCTGCATTTGTCAATTTTAAAAGGCAATATGAAGGAATAGTAATGGTAAAAAAAAACACTTGTGGATCTAATTAACCTTTTTTGTTTTTTTTTATTTTTTTGGTCATTTCCCCTTTAAGGGGGCGTGGTAGTGGGCGTGGCCAATGCCTACATATGTTTGCTAATAGGTGTCCCTCATTTCCATCTCAGAATGTTGGGAGGTATGGATCTGTGTGATCTCCCCTTTCAGAACAGAGATCTGCCTTGGTTTACACAGGCAGATCCCCGTTCTGTCACTGCGGGGGAACGATCGCGGGTGGCTGGCGGACATCGAGTCCACCCCAACCCAGCTGATTGGCTCCCCCCCCCCCCCCACTGGCCAGTGGGCACACGCGCGGGCCCACAAAATAGAGTTCCCGAGCCGACGTACAATGACGGCGATTCGCGGGAACGAGCCGACCTGCCTGCGGCTGGTTGGCAAGTGGTTAAAAAAATAATTTTAGGCCTGAAGATGGAATAAAACCCCAAAGCGTTACATCATTTCTGAAAGCGTTAAAGAATAAAATAGTGGTAGTTTGAATTTTTTTTAATGTCACACGATATTACCGCAAAGGTCTAGGGAACGCAAAATTTCAGTAAAAAAAAAAATACACCAAAATAATTTTAGGCCACACAAATGCAATAGATTACCAAATTTTTGGGGGTAAAATATAAAAGCCAAGGTTGCTCGGAATAAATAGATACCCAACATGTCAAACCTTATGTAGCGCTGGTAGATTTATGATCTACCAACTGGTAAATTTAGTAAATTGCTCGTTAGAGGAGTTAGATTTGCCTCTGTTCCAGCTTGGCTGACGTTGCGTGTGGTTCCACACTGAGCCGGTGGGTGTCGCTGTTACCATTGGCTGGTGTTGGAAAGGCAATGTGTCAAAGCGTATAGATGCTCCTCTGTCCCGGAGACAACTCGGTGGAGGTGGTCCTCCGAGTTGCATTCTGGGAGAGGGTATTTATGGGACAGACGCCATGTTTTGGGGTTCGTTTTACAGCCACCTGCTGGCCCTCCTGGCCGACAGGTATGCGTTAGAGTACCACCTCGTGGTCCTCCTTTCCAGAGGCCCGCGCCGTTGCAGCGCGTGGATGGGCCCAGAAGCATGTCTGGGGCCTACCACAGCAGCCGAGGAATGGTCCTGAGCTGTCTATCCTGAGTGAAGAAGCTGGACAACCGAGAAGATCCTAGGGGAGGACCCATCATGGAAGGATCATGCAGAGTGCTGGCCTGGAGAGGGGCCTGGTGACTCAGTTGGAGGACGTATCCTACAGTAGTTCTACAGCATAGTACTGCCGGGTTGGCTTAGCGGTCCAAGTACTGTGTCTGACATTCACTGCAAAGTTTAATACATCCTGTGGCAGAGGATCGTACGGGTTTATTTCAAGCGAGTCTGTGGCAGAGACTTTTGTTCGTGCTACGTACTGGCTGCTAGGCTAGTGAGAGAGGCCTATCCAGGTGAGCAAAGAGTGTGTCCCACAAGGGGAGTGCATTCAATTACACTATTCAACTTTAAAGGACATGCTCAAGAATCCTAAAGAAAGGTATTTGAGCTTCCCTGTAGCTTCCTTCCTGCCTCTTTCCTGCTACTTCCTTCATTACTTGGTTCAATAAAGCATTGAAAACGTACTCAAGTGTTGGTGCTTTTATTGTCCAGAAGTAAACTCAACGGAACCCTAGACCCGGTGCCGGTGAAGCAGGGGTGTCGAGAGTGAAGGTAACAAGCCCGCTTAAACCACTTAAGGACCAGCCTCGTTTTGGATTTTAGGTGTTTACATGTTTAAAACAGGTTTTTCTGCTAGAAAATTACTTAGAACCCCCAAACATTATATATGGTTTTTCTTCTAACACCCTAGAAAATAAAATGGCGGTCATTGCAATACTTTTTTTTGCACCGTATTTGCGCAGTGGTCTTAAAAGCGCACTTTTTTTGGAAAAAAATCACTTTTTTGAATAAAAAAATAAGACAACAGTAAAGTTAGCCCAATTTTTTTTTATATTGTGAAAGATAATTTTACGCCGAGTAAATTGATACCCAACATGTCACGCTTGAAAATTGCGCCCGCTCGTGGAATGGCGTCAAACTTTTACCCTCAAAAATCTCCATAGGCGACGTTTAAAAAATTCTACAGGTTGCATATTTTGCAGTACAGAGGAGGGCTAGAATTATTGCTCTCGCTCTACCAGTCGCGGCGATACCTCACATATGTGGTTTGACCACCGTTTTCATATGCGGGCGCTACTCGCGTTTGCGTTCGCTTCTGTGCGCAAGCTCGTCGGGACAGGGGGGTTTAAAAAAAATTTTTTTTAATTTTTATTATTTACTTTACAAAATTTTATTTATTTTTACACTGTTTTAAAAAAAAAAAAAAATGGTGTCACTTTTATTCCTATTACAAGGAATGTAAACATCCCTTGTAATAGAAAAAAGCATGACAGGACCTCTTAAATATGAGATCTGGGGTCAAAAAGACCTCAGATCTCATATTTACACTAAAATGCAATAAAAAAAAAAAAAAAAGTCATTTAGAAAAATGACATTTGAAAAAATGTGCCTTTAAGAGGTGTGGACGGAAGTGACGTATTGACGTCGCTTCCGCCCAGCAGTGTATTGGAGACGAGTGAGTGCCATCTTGGCCTCACTTGTCTCCAGACACACCACAGGACAGGACGCGATCGCCTCCGCTGCTGTCGACGGCTCCGGTAAGCGGCGGAGGGCACCGGATCGCGGCGGGAGGGGGGGGCCCCTCTCCCGCCACCGATAAAAGTGATCTCGCTGCGAATCTGCCGCAGGGACCACTTTTATCTGAAACACGGCCGCCGCACGAAAACGGGGATACCGGGTTTATGGCAGCTAGCTGCTGCCATAACAACGATATCCCCGTTCAAAGTTTGGACGTATATAGTCGTGCGGCGGTCCTTAAGTGGTTAAACCAGCAGCTCCACCGAGAGTTATTGCTACACTTAAATTTGCATGGGCCTGTAAAATGGCAACAAGCTTCAGTACCCTATATTTTCTATGGGCAATGCTTTAAAAGCCCCCTATAGTATACTTGTTTTTACATGTGACTGTTAAACTCCGCCCCCCCGTGTGGTCAAACAGTGCGCTTGTCCTGTTTACTTTAAAAATTCAATAAATATATTGAAACAGAAAAGCCCCCTATAGGTCATCAGTTTAGTGTTACGGTGGGGTTTTTAACGCATCTGTAACAAGTGTATCGCAATAAACGTTTTCATGTGTAGGTGCCCCCCACCCCGATGCGTGCGTTTACGTTGGTACGTTGGTATATGTGGGACCTAAAAAAAATTTGGGAGGGATTTTATATGCTTGGGTGTAACTTGAATTTTTTACAATTATCCGCTCCTCATTATACTGCGGCAGGTCGGCTCGTCCCCGCAAATCACCGTAGCTGTGCGTCGGTCCCTTTAACAGACATAGCAGGCGCGTCCGCTGCACAGCGGAGGAGCTGATGGGCGTGGGCACGATGCCCGCCAGCCACCCGCAATCTCTCCACAGGGAACCAGAACGGGGGATCTGTCAATGCAAACAAACAGATCCCCGTTCTGACAGGGAAGTACTGAGTGATCCTGGTGATCAGGAACAGCGATCTCTCTCTCTACTCCTAGTCAGTCCCCTCCCCCCCACAATTAGAAACACCTCCCAGAGAACACATTTAACCCCTTGATCGCCCCCTAGTGTTAACCCCTTCCATTCCAATGACATTTATACAGTAATCAGTTTTTTTTTTAATAGCTCTGATCGCTGTATAAATGTCAATGGTTCCAAAAAAGTGTCAAAAATGTCCGATCTGTCTGCCGTAATGTCGCAGTCCCATTACTAGAAAAAAAAAATGATAATAAAAATGCCATAAATCTATCCCCTATTTTGTAGACGCTATAACTTTTGCGCAAACCAGTAAATATACGCTCACTGCGATTTTTTTTTTTTACCAAAAATGTGTAGAAGAATACATATCGACCTAAATTGATGAAGACATTTTTTTTTTTTTGGATATTTATTATAGCAAAAAGTAAAAAATTGTCGGTCTTTTTTTGTTTATCGCGCAAAAAATAAAAACCGCAGAGGTGATCAAATACCACCAAAAGAAAGCTCTATTTGTGGGGAAAAAAATACATCAATTTTGTTTGGGTACGTCACACAACCGCGCAATTGTCAGTTAAAGCGACGCAGTGCCGTATCGCAAAGAAAAAAAAAAGGCCTTGGTCATTAAGGGGGAAAATCTTCCGGGGCTGAAGTGGTTATACATTTCAGTCCAGGAGAGGAGCCGGTACAACTGTACAAGACTGAGGTGAAGGATGGAGGTCAGATTTAAATAGGAGGTCCATAGGGGGGCCATCAGGACTTACCTGGGAAAAATGTCACCTCCAGAGTCTCCTTATACTGCGGAAGGTCCTGATGGGAAGGAAAGAGAATATATACATTACAGGAAGGTCACTGACTTCTGTCATCTACAACAGGGGTCTCCAAACTTTTCAAATAAAGGGCTGTTTTTTTTGTTTTTCAGACTTTAGGGGGGCCGGACTGTGGCCTTTAGGAGTACAAAATGTCCCAGTGTCAGTGGAAGGAATTTTGCCCCATCATTGGTGTCATTGGGCCCCATTGTTGGTGTCATTGGAAGGAATTGTGCCCCATCATTTGGTGTCATTGGGCCCCATTGTTGGTGTCATTGGAAGGAATTGTGCCCCATCATATGGTGTCATTGAGCCCCATTGTTGGTGTCATTGGAAGGAATTGTGCCCTATCATTTGGTGTCATTGGGCCCCATTGTTGGTGTCATTGGAAGGAATTGTGCCCTATGATTTGGTGTCATTGGGCCCCATTGTTGGTGTCATTGGAAGGAATTGTGACCCAACGTTGTTGTCATTGGGCCCCATTGTTGGTGTCATTGGGAGGAATTGCACCCCATCATTGGGGTCATTAGGCCCAATTGTTGGTGTCATCGGGAGGAATTGCACCCCATCGTTGGTGTCACTGGGCCCCATTTCTGGTGTCATTGGGAGAAATTGTGCCCCTCATTGGTGTCAGTGAATAAAATAGCACCCCAAGGGCCGGGATAAAAGAACACAAAGGGCAACATCTGGCCCCCGGGCCGCAGTTTGGAGACCACTGATCTACAACAAAAAGGTGTACAGCACTACAGGATCAGACAATCTATAGAAATACACTGGTTCGGTCACATGGTCATTACCTCGTATTTGACGTCACATATGTTGACATCGTGTCCCGCCTGCCGCAGCAAATTGTCGTCATGTGACACCACAACCTGCCCGTCCTTGGTCAGGTGACAGTCCAGCTCCAAGAGGTCCGTGTGATTGGCTGTGGCACTGCAGTGGGCAGAAAAAGTTTAACCAATTACAGAGCTGCCTCTGAAAATGACCCCACCCACTCCACACCCCTCGGAGTTATAGGCAAAGAGTGTCATGCAAAGTACAATGGCCCATGGTGGCAAATCAATCAGAAATCATCTTTCCTAGTTCTGATCGCCTTAAGGCAATGAAAGACTAAAAACACAATTGATTGCGGTTGGCTAGATTGTTCGCCGCCGCCCTTTGAACTATAAACATGGAATGCCAGGGCCAAGTAAAGGAATTAAAACAGGCCCTGTCTGCAACTTACAAAAAATTGCAGGAAAAAAGCTCAGAACAATCCGGTACTTGCAACATTTTTCCTGTCCATAAACTATTTTCTATTCATTAGTAAAGTCTTTTCAAACATACTAGTGTGGTTAAATGTGATTATTCCAGGGAGGGTCCGTTCTCTAACACAGCGCCCTCCCTCATCTATCTGTGCTGGCCCAGCTCCTTCACCCCTCCCCTCACCTCCCTACATAACTTATTATATAGCAACTGGGGAAGGAGTAAGGGGGAACACTAGAGTGACAGCTCTGAGTCTTCTGGGGCTGCTGACATCACATCCAAGATGGCGGCTTCCAACAGCAGTCTGAGGGCTTTTGGTGGTCTACACAAGGGAGGATTCTACAGATAAATAACATGTATAAAATATGTTCAGTGCTTATATATTCCTATGGTAAGAGTTTTATTAACATGAAAGCTCCAGGAGGCATTCATAGGGCAGAATGGTAACTCTGTTGCCCATCTGCAATGTTAGAATGAATTGTTATGTCAGGATAGGTGCATGTTACATGACAGTGTTATGTTAGCAGGACCTCCTTTAAAAAACATAGGGCCCTGTACAACCTAACTGATGGGGCCCCCTCGAACTCCCAGAGAACAGCAATGAGGCAGGATGCCAGTGAGAAAGACTTAAAACTTGAGCCTACATACAGAGTGCTTGGGTCAGGAGTATGTAATGTACAGAGTGCTTGGGTCAGGAGTATTTAATGTACAGAGTGCTCAGGTCAGGAGTATATAATGTACAGAGTGCTCAGGTCAGGAATATGTAATGTACAGAGTGCGCAGGTCAGGAGTATGTAATGTACAGAGTGCTTGGGTCAGGAGTATGTAATGTACAGAGTGCTCAGGTCAGGAGTATGCAATGTACAGAGTGCTTGGGTCAGGAGTATGTAATGTACAGAGTGCTCAGGTCAGGAGTATGTAATGTACAGAGTGCGCAGGTCAGGAGTATGTAATGTACAGCGTGCTCAGGTCAGGAGTATGTAATGTACAGAGTGCGCAGGTCAGGAGTATGTAATGTACAGCGTGCTCAGGTCAGGAGTATGTAATGTACAGAGTGCTCAGGTCAGGAGTATGTAATGTACAGAGTGCTCAGGTCAGGAGTATGTAATGTACAGAGTGCTCAGGTCAGGAGTATGTAATGTACAGAGTGCTCAGGTCAGGAGTATGTAATGTACAGAGTGCTCAGGTCCAGAGTATGTAACGTACAGAGTGTTCAGGTCAGCGGTATGTAATGTACAGCGTGCTCAGGTGAGGAATATGTAACGTACAAAGTGCTCAGGTCAGGAGAAGGTAACATATACTGTATATTGCTCAGGTCAGCGGTATTTAATGTACAGCGTGCTCAGGTCAGGAGTATGTAATGTACATAGTGCTTCGGTCATGAGTATGTAATGTACACAGTACGCAGGTCAGGAGTATGTAACGTACAGAGTGCTCAGGTCAGCAGTATGTAACATACAGCGTGCAGGGGTCAGGAAAATGTAAAGTACAGTGTGCATAGGTCAGGAATATGCAACGTACAGCATGAAGGGGTCAGAAATATGTAACGTACAGCGGGCCGGGAGTCTGGAATATGTAATGTACAGCGTGCAGGGAGTCAGGAATATGTAACATACAGCGTGCAGGGGTCAGGAATATGTAACGTACAGTTTGAGGGGCCAGGAATATGTAACGTACAGTGTGTAGGGGCCAGGAATATGTAACATACAGTGTGCAGGGGTCAGGAATATTTAACATACAGTGTGCAGAGGACAGGAATATGTAACGTACAGCGTGCAGGGGGTCAGGAATATGCAACGTACAGCATAAAGGGGTCAGAAGTATGTAACGTACAGCGTGCAGGGAGTCAGGAATATGTAACGTACAGCGTGCATGGGTCAGTAATATGTAACGTACAGTGTGAGGGGCCAGGAATATATAACATACAGCATGCAGGGGGTCAGGAATATGTAACGTACAGCATGAAGGGGTCAGAAATATGTAACATACAGCATGCAGGGAGTCAGGAATATGTTATGTACAGTGTGCAGGGGTCAGGAATATGTAATGTACAGTGTGCAGGGGCCAGGAATATGTAATGTACAGTATGCAGGGGTCAGGAATATGTAACGTACAGTGTGCAGGGGTCAGGAATATGTAATGTACAGTATGCAGGGGTCAGGAATATGTAACTTACAGTGTGCAAGGGTCAGGAATATGTAACGTACAGTGTGCAGGGGTCAGGAATATGTAACGTACAGTGTGCAAGGGTCAGGAATATGTAACGTACAGTGTGCAGGGGTCAGGAATATGTAACGTACAGTGTGCAGGGGTCAGGAATATGTAACGTACAGTGTGCAGGGGCCAGGAATATGTAACGTACAGTATGCAGGGGTCAGGAATATGTAATGTACAGTGTGCAGGGGTCAGGAATATGTAACGTACAGTGTGCAGGGGTCAGGAATATGTAACGTACAGTGTGCAGGGGTCAGGAATATGTAATGTACAGTATGCAGGGGTCAGGAATATGTAACATACAGCGTGCAGGGGTCAGGAATATGTAATGTACAGTTTGAGGGGCCAGGGATATATAACGTACAGTGTGCAGGGGTCAGGAATATGTAATGTACAGTGTGTAGGGGTCAGGAATATGTAACGTACAGTGTGTAGGGGACAGGAATATGTAACGTACAGTGTGCAGGGTTCAGGAGTATGTAATGTACAGTGTGCAGGGGCCAGGAATATGTAACGTACAGTGTGCAGGGGCCAGGAGTATGTAACATACGGAGTGCAGAGTAAGGGCCTATTTACGCACGATGCAGTGGGATGCATTTTTTACTGCACTCCAACTGCATAGACAGTCCAAAATCCATTTTATCCTATGGGAACAGTACACACTATTTCAATGCAGTGCAGTGAACAAAAAAAAGTACAGCATGCTGCATTTTTCTGCACTGCAAATGCACAACAATGCCCTCAAATGTATGTAAATGCACAAAACTGCACTGAAATGCAGTGCAGTGAACATAAAAGCCCTTAGAAGACGGAAGGGACCTCAAAGGAAATGCGCGTTTAGGATAAAATGCACCACAAATGCATGCGAATGTGCTTAAGAAATGCGCATCAAATGAATGTCACTGCGCAGTTTCTGGTGTAAATGGGCCCTTAAAGTTCAAAGAAAGAGGGAACTGTCCCATTCCAAGCCCCAAAGTTATGTCTCGGGTCTTCCACGGCATCAGTGCTGGTTTGTAAGGGCTCACTAGCTCAGTAAACATAGCAAAATTGTACAGTGCATAGTGTTGAGTGTAATTAGTGTAACTGGCGTCTCAACATTAGGCCACACCCCTCTGACGCATTTCACCCTGATAGGGCTTATTCATAGCGGTTACTAGAGTCTAATGACAAGTTAAAGCAGGCCACTGGGAACTGCTGTAAAGTTACAGGCAACTGTTAGAGATTTTTGCATGTTAGAATTTTTTAAACATTATTATCACTAATTATCCAACTTGTCCTGCCCAGTCCCAGCTGTGTGTCATGGATCTCCAACCTCCTGCAAGGTTCTGCTCTTTGAACTGTGTGTGCACTCGTGTCACATGGGCCTCACAGCCACAGGTCTGAGGTTATGATTTCCAGAATCCCAGAGCGATGTAGAACACGATTCTGTAATTACGGTGGTAACCGGTAACTCCTGTCATTACACAAGTGCGGTTTACAAACCTCCACTCATATGTTTCTGCCTTGGGTATTGGCAATGCTTTCATGTCACACATCCCAATGCCTCCCTGAGCATGTTCAGCCTCGTCATTACCTGACTGACACCCAACGAGGAAATCATCCGCCACTCAACCCTCCATCATCTGTGTGCTGCAGAGGTGTAAAGGGGGAGAATTAGAAGAATGCTTCTTTTATTGGTGGTCAGTGTGAAGAAAGCCCCTTACATTGGTGGTCAGTGGAAAGAATATCCCTTACATTGGTGGTCAGTGGCAAGAATGTCCTTCTTTGATTGGTGGTCATGGGAAGAATGTCCTCTTTACATTGGTGATCAGTGGGAAGAATGCTCCTTACATTGGTGGTCAGCGGGAAGAATATCCCTTACATTGGTGGTCAGTGGGAAGAGTGGTGGCCATCAGGAAGAATGCCCCTTGCATTGGTGGTCAATGGGAAGAATTCCCCTCCCCTTTACAGATTGGTTACTTTTTGAAGAGGCAGAAATTGCTCATTGCTCAAGAAACCCCCAGCAACCTGTGGAGGAACCCTGGGTGAGAAAGGCTGTGTAAAGGAAGGCGGTAAAGATAGTCATGTTGCTCAGTCCATGCAGATGACACCAAGCTATGTAGTGGAATAAGGTCCTTACAGGATGTCTCCAACTTACAAGCCGACCTCAATGCACTGGCTATTATGTGGCAGATGAGGTTTAATGTTGATAAATGTAAAGTTATGCGCTTGGGGGCTAAGAATATGCATGCATCATATATACTAGGGGGAGTACAATTGGGGGAGTCAATGGTGGAGAAGGATCTGGGAGTTTTGGTAGATCATAAGCTCAATAATAACATGCAATGCCAAGTTGCGGGTTTCAAAGCCAGCAAAGTCCTTTCTTGTATTAAGAGAGGTATGGCCTCTAGAGAGAGAGATATCATTTTGCCCCTGTACAAATCATTACTAAGACCTCATCTGGAATATGCAGTTCAGTTTTGGGCACCAGTTCTCAAAAAGGATATCTGGGAACTGGAGAAAGTGCAGAGAAGGGCAACCAAACTGATAAGAGGCATGGAGGAGCTCAGCTATGAGGAAAGATTAGAGGAACTGAATTTATTCTCTCTTGAGAAGAGGAGATTAAGGGGGGATATGATCAACATGTATAAAAATATAAGGCAGGGGCATACTGACCATTTGGGCACTCGGGCTCTGCACAAGGGCCCCATGCCACTAAGGGGCTCCATCAGGGTTGTCAGCATCAATAAAACCAGGGACAGTATGTAAAAATCTGTGTTTTTTAAAAAAATCCCAAGATTATAGCTGCCCCGCGTCTCCAGTACCTTTTCAATGTGTGTATGTGTATTCTGTGTGTGTATACTGTGTGTGTGTGTATACTGTGTTGTCCATAATCTATTGCCTGGGGGCCCCATAATCTCCTATTGCCTGGGGGCCCCATAATCTCCTACTGCCCGGGGGCCCCATAATCTTCTCCTATTGCCCGGGGGCCCCATAATCTCCTATTGCCCAGGGGCCCCATGAGTTGTCAGTCCGCGCCTGATATAATGGGTCCATATAGTGAACTTGGTGTTGAGTTATTCACTTTAAGGTCATCACAGAGGACAAGGGGGCACTCTTTATGTCTAGAGAAAAAGAGATTTTATCTCCACATAGGGAAAGGCTTCTTCACAGTAAGAGCTGTGAAAATGTGGAATAGACTACCTCCAGAGATTTTTCTGGCAAGCTCAGTAGATGTGTTATTTCCTAAATGTGCATAATATAACTAGGTACTAACATTCATGGCTTTTTTTCAGCAGGAACGCAGGGTAACGCAGTTCCAGCATCTGCAGCTCTGAATGTATGTAATGGCAAGGGGTGCTGGGGAGTACTGGAGGGTCTATTGATGCTGTCTGCTGGTGGATATATTGTTGCTGGAGGGGATCTATTTTTGCAGGAGGAGAGTCTTTTGTTGCTGGGGAGGTCAGTTGTCGCTGGTGGGGGATCTATTGTTGCTGGGGGGGCTCTTATGCTACTGGAAGACAATCATTTCTGGGAGACATCTACTGTTAAGGGAGAGGTCTATTGTTGCTAGCTGTTCAGAGTCTATTGTTGCTGGGGGTGCTCCATTGTTGCTGGCTACAGGTGATCTATTTTACTTCCTATAATTAACAAATTACTTAGCACCACAAATTGATACTTGGTTCTGTATCCATTACTGAGAGGTGGGTAGGGGGTGGAACCAAGGAATGGCGCTCGGAGGTGGGTAGTGAGTGGAACCAAGGAATTGCGCTCGGAGGTGGGTAGTGAGTAGAACCAAGGAATGGTGCTCGGAGGTGGGTAGGGAGTGGAACCATGGAATGGTGCTCGGAGGTGAGTAGGGAGTGGAACCAAGGAATGGTCCTCGGAGGTGGGTAGGGAGTGGAACCAAGGAATGGTGCTCGGAGGTGGGTAGGGAGTGGAATCAAGGAATGGTGCTCGGAGGTGGGTAGGGAGTGGAACCAAGGAATGGTGCTCGGAGGTGGGAAGGGAGTGGAACCAAGGAATGGTGCTCGGAGGTGGGAAGGGAGTGGAACCAAGGAATGGTGCTCGGAGGTGGGTAGGGATTGGAACCAAGGAATGGTGCTCTGAAGTGGGTAGGGAGTGGAACCAAGGAATGGTGCTCGGAGGTGGGTAGTGAGTGGAACCAAGGAATTGCGCTCGGAGGTGGGTAGTGAGTAGAACCAAGGAATGGTGCTCGGAGGTGGGTAGGGAGTGGAACCATGGAATGGTGCTCGGAGGTGGGTAGGGAGTGGAACCAAGGAATGGTGCTCGGAGGTGGGTAGGGAGTGGAACCAAGGAATGGTGCTCGGAGGTGGGTAGGGAGTGGAACCAAGGAATGGTGCTCGGAGGTGGGTAGGGAGTGGAACCAAGGAATGGTGCTCGGAGGTGGGAAGGGAGTGGAACCAAGGAATGGTGCTCGGAGGTGGGAAGGGAGTGGAACCAAGGAATGGTGCTCGGAGGTGGGTAGGGATTGGAACCAAGGAATGGTGCTCGGAGGTGGGTAGGGAGTGGAACCAAGGAATGGTGCTCGGAGGTGGGTAGGGAGTGGAACCAAGTAATGGTGCTCAGAGGTGGGTAGGGAGTGGAACCAAGGAATGGTGCTCGGAGGTGGGTAGGGAGTGGAACCAAGGAATGGTGCTCAGAGGTGGGTAGGGAGTGGAACCAAGGAATGGTGCTCGGAGGTGGGTAGGGAGTGGAACTAAGGAATGGTGCTCGGAGGTGGGTAGGGAGTGGAACCAAGGAATGGTGCTCGGAGGTGGGTAGGAAGTGGAACCAAGGAATGGTGCTTCTAGGTGTATAGAGGGTGGAACCATGGAATGGTGCTCGGAGGTGAGTAGGGAGTGGAACCAAGGAATGGTCCTCGGAGGTGGGTAGGGAGTGGAACCAAGGAATGGTGCTCGGAGGTGGGTAGGGAGTGGAATCAAGGAATGGTGCTCGGAGGTGGGTAGGGAGTGGAACCAAGGAATGGTGCTCGGAGGTGGGAAGGGAGTGGAACCAAGGAATGGTGCTCGGAGGTGGGAAGGGAGTGGAACCAAGGAATGGTGCTCGGAGGTGGGTAGGGATTGGAACCAAGGAATGGTGCTCTGAAGTGGGTAGGGAGTGGAACCAGGAATGGTGCTCGGAGGTGGGTAGTGAGTGGAACCAAGGAATTGCGCTCGGAGGTGGGTAGTGAGTAGAACCAAGGAATGGTGCTCGGAGGTGGGTAGGGAGTGGAACCATGGAATGGTGCTCGGAGGTGGGTAGGGAGTGGAACCAAGGAATGGTGCTCGGAGGTGGGTAGGGAGTGGAACCAAGGAATGGTGCTCGGAGGTGGGTAGGGAGTGGAACCAAGGAATGGTGCTCGGAGGTGGGTAGGGAGTGGAACCAAGGAATGGTGCTCGGAGGTGGGAAGGGAGTGGAACCAAGGAATGGTGCTCGGAGGTGGGTAGGGAGTGGAACCAAGGAATGGTGCTCGGAGGTGGGTAGGGAGTGGAACCAAGGAATGGTGCTCAGAGGTGGGTAGGGAGTGGAACCAAGGAATGGTGCTCGGAGGTGGGTAGGGAGTGGAACCAAGGAATGGTGCTCACAGGTGGGTAGGGAGTGGAACCAAGGACTGGTGCTCGGAGGTGGGTAGGGAGTGGAACTAAGGAATGGTGCTCGGAGGTGGGTAGGGAGTGGAACCAAGGAATGGTGCTCGGAGGTGGGTAGGAAGTGGAACCAAGGAATGGTGCTTCTAGGTGGATAGAGGGTGGAACCAAGGAATGGTGCTTGGAGGTGGGTAGGGGGTGGAACCAAGCTCGGAGGTGGGTAGGGAAGGAATGGTGCTCGGAGGTGGGTAGGGAGTGGAACCAAGGAATGGTGCTCAGAGGTGGGTAGGGAGTGGAACCAAGGAATGGTGCTCGGAGGTAGGTAGGGAGTGGAACCAAGGAATGGTGCTCAGAGGTGGGTAGGGAGTGGAACCAAGGAATGGTGCTCGGAGGTGGGTAGGGAGTGGAACTAAGGAATGGTGCTCGGAGGTGGGTAGGGAGTGGAACCAAGGAATGGTGCTCGGAGGTGGGTAGGAAGTGGAACCAAGGAATGGTGCTTCTAGGTGGATAGAGGGTGGAACCAAGGAATGGTGCTTGGAGGTGGGTAGGGGGTGGAACCAAGCTCGGAGGTGGGTAGGGGTGGAACCAAGGAATGGTGCTCGGAGGTGGGTAGGGAGTGGAACCAGGGAATGGTGCTCAGAGGTGGGTAGGGGGTGGAACCGAAGAATGGTGCTCGGAGGTAGGTAGGGAGTGGAACCAAGGAATGGTGCTCGGAGGTTGACACAAGAGGTCACTCTGCAGGAGGGAGTTCCTGAACCTATTCTCAGAAAAAAAAAGCCCTGCTAACATTTATTGGTAAAGTTGATCCAGGGAATATCCAGTTGCCTCTCAGGGATCAGGAAGGAATTTTTCCCCTGCTGAAGCAAATTGGATCATGCTTTGCTGGGGGATTTTTTGTCTTCCTCTGGATCAACCGTGGGTGACGGATTGTGCATATGGAGGTTTTCTATTTGTGTGTGTTTTTTTTCTCTCTCTGTAGTTTGGACTGGATGGACTTTTGTCTTTTTTTTTCAACCAGATTAACTATGTATGCTGCCAGTTATGACAACATGGTCATACAACATCATCCAACCAGGAATGGGTAAAATCAATGTGCTTTGTGCCTCATTGACCTGCCTTCGGTGAGTGGATGCTACGCTGACATAACGGAGCAGGGTCATTGTCTATATATGGTGGAAAAACCTTTTTATCTTGGGGCAATGAGGACATTTGGTAAGTGCTCTGCATCTAATCAAAATGCTCTTCTGGAGGGCAATATTGAGGATCAGTGGGGTACATCATTATGTGACATTCAACCCAACCCAGGATGATGCAGGGGGAATACTTGAACACATCAAGAGATCTAGCCTCAAAGGAAGACCTTATGCTGAGATTATTAAAATAAAATCAGTTTATCAAAGACTTGAAACTGTCTTTACTACTCTATAACAACCCATTGGAATCTGAAATCGACTTTCTCATATGGTATGTTGCCTGTGACCTGTTTGGGTGGTTGCCTTCACTTCCTGTGGCATTCTGTCACCACAAAAATATGTCTGAAGTTTTTCTAGTCACAATCTGATTGGTTGCTCTGGGCCATGGTTATTACTCAAGAAGTTTGATTACAAAACAGGACTTGGTCGTGTTATACACATGAACATGAACATGAACAGGTCAACCATGCCAGACCCACTTGTCAAACGCTCCTATGGTGTTCTCGATCCTCTCTCCAGCTCCTGGAAGACACACATAGAATAATTCCAAGGTCAGTTTAATCTCAAAAAATCTTTGTGAATTGAGTTCTATTTATTTTATCATTTACATATCATGCTTTCTTATTTTCCTATAGATACGGTCTCTGCTGTGCTCCTTGTATACAAGTCTGATTTCATCAACCTGCAAAAATACTAGATCAATAAGAATAACACTGGACTGTATCGCTGGCTTGAACATGGTGATCACTTTTTATCATACCTTTCCTCACCTCTTGCCGAGGACTGTATGCACATGTACTATATTGTCAGAAGTATTGGGACGCCTGCCTTTACATGCAAGCACATGAACTTTAATGGCATCCCAGTCTTAGTCCGTAGGGTTCAATATTGAGTTGGCCCACCCTTTGCAGCTATACCAGCTTCAACTCTTCTCCGAAGGCTGTCCACAAGGTTTAGGAGTGTCTATGAGGATGTTTGACCATTCTTCCAGAACCGTATTTGTGAGGTCAGGCACTGATGTAGGACAAGAAGGCCTGGCTCGCAGTCTCCGTTCTAATTCATCCCAAAGGTGTTCTATTGGGTTGAGGTCAGGACTCTGTGAAGGTCAGTGAAGTTCCTCCACCCCAAACTCGCTCATCCATGTCTTTATGGACCTTGCTTTGTGCACTGGTGAGCAGTCATGTTGGAACAGGAAGGGGCCATCCCCAAACTGTTCCCACAAAGTTGGGAGCATGAAATTTTCCAAAATGTCTTGGTATGCTGACGCCTTAAGAGTTCCCTTCACTGGAACTAAGGGGCCAAGCCCAACCCCTGAAAAACAACCTCACACCATAATCCCCCTCCACCAAATGATTTGGACCAGTGCACAAAGAAATATCCATAAAGATATGAATGAGCAAGATTGAGGTGAAGGAACTTGACTGGCCTGCACAGAGCCCCGACCTCACCCCCTATAGAACACCTTTGGGATGAATTAGAGCGGAGACTGCAAGCCAGGCCTTCTCCTACCACATCAGTGCCTGACCTCACAAATGCTCTTCTGGAAGAATGGTCAAACATTCCCATAGACACACTCCTAAACCTTGTGGACAACCTTCCCAAAAGAGTTGAAGCTGTTATAGCTGCAAAGGGTGGGCCAACTCAATATTGAAACCTACGGAGGAAGACAGGAATGCCATTAAAGTTCATATGCTTGTAAAGGCAGGTGTCCCAACACTTTTGGTAATATAGTGTGTGGGTGTATATATATATATATTAAAAAAAAAAAAAAAAAAAATATATATATATATATATATATATATATATATATATATATATATATATACGCACACACTATATTACCAAAAGTATTTGGATATATATTGGGATATATATATTTAAAGTTTGTGTGTGTGTGTGTGTGTGTGTGTATATATATATATATATATATATATATACATACATATATACACACAAACCTTAAATGTATCCTTAGAGGGGGCTGAAGTTGCTGACCTTCTTCTGAAAATGCCAGTGCTTGCTCTAAGTTGCTGACCCAAAGTCCTGGACACAGAGGGTCAGCATGACAGCCAGGTATTTAGCATTTTCAGAAGGAGAAGTCATGCCATCCTTATATTTCCTGGGAATTTTAATGGCACATGTAATGAATGACTGACCCCACAGGAACCTTCCATGACTGTTACAGTTGACAGAGCTGCATAGGAGTGCCCACAGGGTGTGCCAGGTGTGCCTGGGCACACCCTAATCGCCTTGTGTGGTGCATATTCCCCCCTGTTTAGACCACTGATATTTCATCCCCCAAAAAAATGTTATAAAAGAAAATAATTTTTTGGAAAAGAAAATAAACAAAACTACACTGTCCACTGCCCTACTGACACCATCAGTACATATACCCATGCATATTTATTTGAGCTTTCGGGTGCACACCCTAATGCAAGAGGCTGCACACACCTATGCAGAGCTGCTTGACGTTTTTCTCTTTTCGGTGTAGAGGAGTAAGTGAACCCCCCCCCACCACCCACCCACCTACCTGTGGCCAGATGTGTACTCACCTCCTCGGTGGGAGATGTGCCGGCAATTGAAGGGTAGCCTCTTCTTCCGGTGCAGAATGTGAGGATTCTTCAGGAGGTAGTAGGAGGTGGCGGCGTAGCCCCCCAGAACTGGCACCAGGTAGTACAATGAGGGCAGCATGACGTCGGGTGCTCGTGGGGTCGATGATGGGATGATAGGGGGGAGTTCTCCAGGCAGGCAGCGGGGAGGCTCCAATTGGATCCTGGCAGGGAGACGGTCTCAGCAATGATGCAGAAGAAAATAATCATTAATAGGAGCTGAAGGGTGGATCTGTAGAGGAGACGCAGCAGCTGACGAAGAGAACAGAAGATGGAGGCAGGTTAGATGTGCCAGCAGTTAACCCCTGCCTGCCCACCTCTCTGTCCCCTTGATGTCCCCTTCACTTGTCACTCTGCCTGTAATACTGGCTCTGCCTCATTCCCTCCTCCGCCCCCGTCACAGTCATTGCACTGGAACACTGCCTATGACAAACATGGCAAACCGGTGTTTTTTTTTGTTTTTTTTGCGCCGCATGCGACCCTCTGCTATCGGAAATTAAATTGAATTAGACCGCTCTACATTGAGGCGGTGCCCTCTTATAATATTGTGCATCATGTTTAATCATCACGGTAATATTTTTGCAATTCACAAAAAAAAAAGAAAAATGCAATTAACAAAACCAGATGTAAAATAGTTCAAAGTACTCTAATAAAAAATGATATTTGCTGCATTAATCTGTGCAGTGCTGTGATCATCGATAACGTCCGGGATGTCTGGGGAACTTATTGTAGTCCCATGGCTGCACCGGAATTGGACAGTTTAGCAGTTGGCTACTGTATATGGTTTTTCTAGCATGGATGGTATATTGGAGCCTATCTGATCTAAAGTTTATGTGTAAAAATATGTGTACATATTGAAAAATATTTTAAAATCCTATTGATCATTTACCAACTTTTATTTTGTATATGTCATAAATATATATACACACACAGTATATACTCTAGATATAAAATACAAAATATTAATTTTCACAAAGTATGTTGCTTCAGTGTTTTTAGATCTTTTTGTCAGATGTTCCTATGGTATACTGAAATTTAATTACAAGCATTTCATAAGTGTCAAATGCTTTTATTGACAATTACATTAAGTTTATGAAAAGAGTCAATATTTGCCGTGGTGACCCTTCTTTTTTCAAGACCTCTGCAATTTACCCTGGATTGCCGTCAATCAACCTTCGGGGACCACATCCTGACTGATGACAGCCCATTTTTGTATAATCAATGCTTGGAGTTTGTCAGAATTTTGTGGGGGGTTTTTTTGGTCACCCGCCCCTTGAGGATTGACCACAAGTTCTCAATGGGATTAAGGTCTGGGGAGTTTCCTGGCCATGGACCCAAAATGTTGTTTAGTTCCCAAGTCACTTTTGCCGTGTACTCACGGGTGGACTTTTTGACCGGACTGGTCCGACGGAACGAATCCGTCGGTCAATCCGACCGCGTGTGGGCTTCATCGGACCTTCAGCAGACTTTTTCTGTCGAAAATCAGACGGACTTTAAATTTGGAACATGTTTCAAATCTTTCCGACGAACTCGAGTCCGGTCGAAAAATCAGTACGTCTGTATGCTAGTCCGACGGACAAAAAAGGACGCAAGGGCAGCTATTGTCTACTGGCTATCAACTTCCTTATTCTAGTCCCTTCGTAGGTAATCACGTTCATACCAACGGACTTCCGAACGGACTTTAGTCCGTTCGTGTGTGGGCAAGTCCAGCCATCCGAAAGTCCGTCATAACTCCGTCGAAAGTCTGTCAGAAAGACCGTCGGATGTTTGATGCTGAAAAGTCCGCTCGTGTGTACACAGCATAAGTTATCACTTTTGCCTTATGGCAAGGTGCTCCATCATGCTGGAAAAGCCATTGTTCCTCACCAAACTGTTTGTGGATGGTTGGGAGAAGTTGCTCTCAGAGGTTGTTTTTGTATCATTCTTTATTCATGGCTGTGTTCTTGGGCAAAATTATAAGTGAGCTCACTCCCTTGGCTGAGAAGTAACCCCACACATGAATGGTCTCAGGATGCTTTACTGTTGGGATGACACAGGACTGATGGTAGCGCTCACCTTTTCTTCTCTGGACAAGGTTCTTTCCGGATGCCCAAAACAATTGGAAAGGGGATTCATCAGACAAAATGACTTTACCCCAGTCCTCAGCAGTCCAATTCCTGTACCTTTTGCAGAATATCAGTCTGTCCCTCCCATATTTTTCCTGGAGAGAAGTGGTTTCTTTGCTGCCCTTCCTGATACCAGGTCATCCTCCAAAAGTCTTCTCCTCACTGTGCGTGCAGATGCCCTCACACCAGTCTGCTGCCATTCCTGAGCAAGCTCTCCACTGGTGGTGCCCCGATCCCACAGCTGAATCAACTGTAGGAGAAGCTTGCTGGCGCTTGCTGGACTTTCTTGGGCGCCTTGAAGCCTTCTTCACAAATGCAGTGGAAATGTTTTTTATGGGATTCATGGCAAAGAGGGACTTTGCAATTAACTGCAATTCATCTGATCACTCTTCATAACATTCTGGAGTATATGCAAACTGCCATCATAAAAACTGAGGCAGTAGGCTTTGTTAAAATTAATAGTTGTATAATTCTCAAAACTTTTGGCCATGGCTGTATATACAGTAAATGTGCTATATATATATATATATATATATATATATATATATATATATATATATATATATATATATATATATATATACACACACACACACACACACAAACTTTAAATATATATATATCCCAATATATATCCAAATACTTTTGGTAATATAGTGTGTGCGTATATATATATATATATATATATATATATATATATATATTTTTTTTTTTAATATATATATATATACACCCACACCCTATATTACCAAAAGTGTTGGGACACCTGCCTTTACAAGCATATGAACTTTAATGGCATTCCTGTCTTCCTCCGTAGGTTTCAATATTGAGTTGGCCCACCCTTTGCAGCTATAACAGCTTCAACTCTTTTGGGAAGGTTGTCCACAAGGTTTAGGAGTGTGTCTATGGGAATGTTTGACCATTCTTCCAGAAGAGCATTTGTGAGGTCAGGCACTGATATGGTAGGAGAAGGCCTGGCTTGCAGTCTCCGCTCTAATTCATCCCAAAGGTGTTCTATAGGGGGTGAGGTCGGGGCTCTGTGCAGGCCAGTCAAGTTCCTTCACCTCAATCTTGCTCATTCATATCTTTATGGATATTTCTTTGTGCACTGGTCCAAATCATTTGGTATATATATATATATATATATATATATATATATATATATATATATATACACACACACACACACACTATATATATATATATATATATATATATATATATATATCCTTATAACATGTGATTCAAGAAAAAATTCAAATATCAGTGACGGCATAATAAAATAATAATAAAATAATGTAAAACTGTAGATACTAAACTGAAATTATTAGCAATTAGAATGATGGCAATATACAGGACATGAGGAAAAGGAGCATGGAAGGTTGATAATGGTTGTATTCATAGTACTGTTAATCTAGTAAGACTAATAAAATATTCTTATTAGCATATTAGTGATAATATTATAATGTTAATAACTGGGTACCTTCTTTTCCGGTACTAAGATGTGTACAGCTATACTGTCCTAGCACTGGGTACCTTCTCTTCTGGTACTGGGCTCTGTCCATCTATACAGTTCTGGCACTGGGTACCTTCTCTTTTGGTACTGGACTGTGTACATCTATACTGTCCTGGCACTGGGCACCTTCTCTTTTGGTGCTGGGCTGTGTACATCCATACTGTCCTGGCACTGAGTACCTTCTCTACTGGTACTGGGCTGTGTCCATCTATACTGTCCGGGCACTGGGCACCTTCTCTTTTGGTGCTGGGCTATGTACATCTAGACTAGACTGTCCTGGCACTGGGTGCCTTCTGTTTTGGTACTGAGCTGAGTACATCTAGACTATCCTGGCACTGGGTACCTTCTCTACTGGTACTGAGCTGTGCACATTCAGGCAATCCTGGCACTGGGTACCTTCTCTTTTGGTGCTGGGCTGTGTACATCTAGACTGTCCTGGAACTAATTACCTTCTCTTCTATTACTGGGTTGTGTAAACCTAGACTGCCCTGGTGCTGGGTGCTTTCTCTTTTGGTTCTGGACTGTGTACATTTATACCATCCTGGCATTGAGTACCTTCTTAATTGGTACTGGGCTGTGTACATCGACTCTCCTGGCACTGGGTACCTTCTCTTCTGGTACTGGGCTGTGTACATCTAGACTGTCCTGGCACTGGGCACGTTTTCTATTGATACTGTCCTTACCTGGTATAAGTTGGCTCCTCTCTTGGCTCAAAAAAACAAGTTCCTCTCCTGGCACAGATTTCCAGTTCTTATATTGGCGCAGAATCCCAGCTCCTCTGTGGGCACAGAATTTCAGCTCTTCTCCTGGCACAGAATTCCAGCTCCTCTATTGGCACAGAATTACAGCTCTTCTCCTGGCACAAATTTCCAGCTCCTCTATTGGCACAGAATTCAAGCTCTTCTCCTGGCACAGATTTCCAGCTCCTCTCCTGGCAGAGTCCTTCTACGCTCTCTCTCTGGTCACAGCGTATCTGCCCTAGGTTCTTCTCTTGGTACAAAGCAGATTAGCCCCCTTCTCTTTGTCCTGGCACTCTGTTGTGCCATCTTTCTACTTGTTCTCTGAACTGGAAGGGAATTCTGAGCATCAGCAGAACAGAAGAACAGCAATCAGCAGTTTAGGGTCAGCAGTGTGTTGGCCCTGCAGAGGTTCCAGCACTGGACACTGGCCTCTTCTGAGCTCACAGGGCTCAGGTGTGATTTCAGATCTGCTCTGCTGGGTTCCTGGGGCCACGTCTCAAGATACCTGTACAGAAGCAAAGGCTGTTCCCAGGCAGCTGAAAGGTTAACTCCCTATCTCAGTTACAAACACACCCACCTGCATTCTTGGGCAGGTATGTGCCCGCTCACCTGATCACACATGGACAGAACCTGTTTGGGTGGCAGCCTAGGGTCAGGGAGTTGTGACTTTTTCCTGCCCATCCCCTAGGGCAGCCTGCAGATATCTTGATGATAAACTGGTGGGAAGCTGGTATGTCATCAGTTGTTGAATTAATACAGTTATAGGCAAATCCGTGAAATTAACAGCATGTACAGGTGCATGCATGAAAAAGTGTTTTGGGAAGAATACCTTTTTTTTTTTATGTGTTCCCATTCTGGAGATTTCCCATCACTTCCTGTCCTGGAGACATATTGCAGTAAAAGTTTTTTTAATACGTACACATGACTGCGGCTTTATTTAACTTCCTACCCTGATGACGCAGGAGAACAAATAGGGGAAGAAGTTGTGAGCAGGACAAGAAGGCAGGGACAGCAAACGAGCACAATCATAAATTCCTCACGCTGCTAAAATGCTTTCACCACCTAGGGCTGTGACAGCCTGTTTTGAAAGACTGAGATCTAAAGTGGTTGTAAACCTCAGACATGAAATATAAACAAAACATATCCCTCTATAGTGTGTACTTGTCTCAGTCCAGCGCACTAAGTGTCATTTCTGTCTGCTGCTTCTTTCCTCTGCTATCAGCAAGAGTCACTTAAGATTTCCTGACACCAAGAGAAAAATGGTGACGGGAGGGAGATCCAGCTGATTAACAGCCTGAGTTCTTTTCCTGTGCGCTGTGAGAAAGGAGGGGAGAGTCCCTTCTCTTCAATCAGCTTTCAGAGCTCTCCAAAGTATAACTTTAGATCTCCACCCCCTTTTTTCTGACCGCTCAGACAAGCTTTATAAATTCTGGGATGGATATGGAGAAGAAAAGACTGCAGACAAGCGGAGTTAGACTTACCGGTAACTCCTTTTCTGAGAGTCTTCCAGGACAGCCCATGAGACCTAGGATTTCTCCGACCAGGACAGGAAACACATTAACCCCACCAGATAAAAGGCAGTCCTCCAGGCCTCCCCTTCAGTATTCTCGAGAATCATAGGACGTCCCTGCAAAACATATGCATAACACATAATTCAAGACATAACTGGATGGGAATCCGGCTGTCCTGGAAGACTCTCAGAAAAGGCGTTACCGGTAAGTCTAACTCAGCTTTTCTCAAGTCGTCTTCCAGGACAGCCCATGAGACGGTAAACCAGAACTTAGCAGTCTAGGGAGGGACCACTGCCTGGAGGATCTTTCGACCAAACGCCTGCTCCTAAGATAGGAGGTCCAGGAGATAATTTTTAACACAGATCGAAAAACTGGACCAGGTGGCCACCTTACATATTTGTTCCAGTGTGGCTCCAGCACTTTCAGCTCAAGATGCGGGAAAGGCTCTTGAACGCACATTGACAAATGGCAGGGAAACTTTCATAACCCTATAGGATTCAGCAATTGCCTGCTTTATTCACCTGGCTATGGTGGTCTTGGATGCTCCCTTACCTTTATGGGCCCCAGAAAAAAGAACAAATAAAGCATCTGATTTTCTAAAACTTTTGGTGACCTCTAGGTAGAAGAGAAGAATTCTTCCGACATCTAGGAAACTAAAGTTCTTCTCTTTCTCGCCCTTGGGCAAATTGCAAAAGGTTGGCAGCACAATATCCTGGGATTTATAGGAAGGTAGTAGCTACGTTTGGCAAAAAACCTGAGTCCGTTTTTTAACACCACCCTATTGTCAAAAATCGTGAGGAAAGGTTTCATTGACACATCCTTCAGGGGCTCAAAGGGAAAACCCACTAGAGCCTGTAGAACTAGAGACAGGTTCTAGGTAGGACAGGCTCTGGCAACAACTGGTTTGGACCTTGCAATTGACTTAAAAATTCTCGCTATAACAGGTTTTCCAAGAGAGAATACTGGAGAAAAACTCAAAAGCTGCAGCCTGAACCTTTAAGGTACTAAGGGATAGACCCTTGTCTGCACCCTCCTAAAAAAATTCCAGAATTGACGGAAAATCGTGAGAAAATCTCTGATTTTCAAACAACCAAGAGTTAAATTTCCTCCAAAGTTTGGAGTATATAGCTCTTGTAACAGGCTTCCTGTAATTGACCAGGGTTCTGACAACTTGCTTAATATCTTCTCTTCACATACCAAGCCGTTAAGTTCAATGATACTACCTGAGGGTGCGACACCGGACCCTGAGACAATAAGTCCTGTCTCTTTGGGAGGCTGACAGGAGGCTCTGAAGCTAGAGTCTGCAGGAGAGAAAACCATGGCCTCTTGGGCCAAAAGGGGGCTATTAAGATGAGATTTGTTCTCTCTAGAAGAAACTTCTGGAGGACTTCCGGGATTAGTCTGATAGGAGGGAATCCGTAGCAGAGGCTGATTGGCCAGGGACTCGCCAGCCTGTCGATCCCCATAGACTGATCCCCTGGATTTAGGGAAAAGAATCTGTCTTGCTGTTTATTTGGGATTGCAAAAAGATCTACCTCGGGTGATCCCCACCTATTGGCAATTTCTGCAAAAACCTCTGGATTGAGGGACCAATTGTCGTGACACACCTGGTAGCGGTTGAGGTAATCTGCCAAACAGTTTTGAGTCCCTTTTAGGTGAATTGCTGAAATGAAGGCCAGATTAACCTTGGCTCGTGATAAAATTTTCTGGGCTATGAGTCGAAGAGTCCGACTTCTCGTACCCCCTTGCTTGTTGAGGTACGTGACAGTTGTAATGTTGTTGGATCGGATCTGCAGATGGTGTCTCTGACCTCCGCATGAATAGCTTCTAAAGGCCCTCTACACTGCCAGAAGATCCCTCTGATTTGATAAAGCCCTTGCTTCCACCGGGGACCATCTTTCCTGTATTATTGCATTGTATAAATGGGCTCCCCATCCATGGGAGCTTGCATCCACTGTGATTATTTGAGGTACTGAAATGAACCATTCCAGTCCTCTGGTCAGGTGACTTCCACCACTACTACTTCACAGTGGAGGGTAACCGAAAATTCAGATCCAAAGAGCTTGTGGATCCGTCCCAGGTTTTTAGCAGGAACAGCTGCAGTGGCCGTTGGTGCAACCTCGCCCACGGTACTGCTAGAAAGCAAGAGGTCATCAGGCAGTAGCCTTTGAGACATCTCTTAGTGAAACCCACTGGTTGGTTTGCAAAGATGCAATCATCTGAGTCACTTTCAGAACTTTTTCCTGAGGAAGGAAAATCTTTTGATCTACTGAGCAAATCTCGTACCCAAGATATGTTACTCTCTGAGCAGGATTCAGAGAAGGTTTCTCTTTGTTGACTAGCCAGTCTAGCGACCGGAGAAACTCCTGCAGAGTCTGGAGATCCTTCTCTAGTTCTGATGCAACTCTGCCATTAATTGATTTTAGTCTCAACGGTGCCAATGCTTCCCCCAGGATCTTTGTAAAGATGCAAGGAGCCGATGACAACCTGAAGAGCAGCGCCCGGAACTGAAAATGACGGATCTCTGATCCCATTTTCACTGCTAGTCTCAAACATTTTTGGTATGCTGGATGAATAGCAATGTGCAAGTATGCATCCCTTAAATCCAGCATTGACATAAAGCACTTTGGGTAAAGCAGACATGCTTGAAAATGCTGACGAAAGTGTTTGTATTTGATTGAACGATTCCGAGAGCAAAGGTTCAAAATTAGGCAATACTCCCCTGAAGGCTTCTTTATCACGAAGATTTGGGGATAAAAGCCCTTGCCCTGATCTGACTGAGGGACCAGGATCAGGACTTCCTGATCTACCAAGTCTCCAATCTGAAGTCACAGCGTCGTCGCCTTTACTCGATCGCGGGGTGGGTTGGTGAGCAACAACCTTTCTGGTGGCTGGAAATCGAACTCTAGCCTGTGCCCATTGGTCTCTAGATCCAAGATGAACAGACTTGAGGTGACTGCTGCACGCTGTGGGGGGAAGGCCCTCAAACTTCCTCCCACTGGATGGCAAGAGTCATTGTGGCTTGGCAGATTGTTGAGGAGAGAGCTTGGCGGGTTGTTGAAAAGGGAGCTGTGCACAGGAAAAACCATCGTTCTTGGACATCTGCACCTTCTCCTCTTCAATTTCAAGTGTCACATAGATAGCTTTTAACAAGTCATCAACATCTTCTAGACTAAGGACATGGATTACTGGAACCATGTCCTGTGGTCTGATGAGACCAAGATAAATTAATTTGGTTCAGATGGTGTCAAGGGTGTGTGGGGGCAACCAGGTGAGGAGTACAAAGACACATGTGTCTTGCCTACAGTCAAGCATGGTGGTGGGAGTGTCATGGTCTGGGGCTGCATGAGTGCTGCTGGCACTGGGGAGCTACAGTTCATTGAGGGAACCATGAATGCCAACATGTACTGTGACATACTGAAGCAGAGCATGATCCCCTCCCTTCGGAGACTGGGCCGCAGAGCAGTCTTCCAACACGAAGCTGAGGGTAAAAGTGATGGACTGGCTAAGCAGGTCTCCAGACCTAAACCCTATTGAACATCTGTGGGGCATCCTCAAATGGAAGGTGGAGGAGCGGAAGGTCTCTAACATCCACCAGCTCTGTGATGTCATCATGGAGGAGTGGAAGAGGACCCCAGTGGCAACCTGTGAAGCTCTGGTGAACTCCATGCCCAAGAGGGTTAAGGCAGTGCTGGAAAAGAATGGTGGCCACACAAAATATTGAAACTTTGGGCCCAATTTGGACATTTTCACTTAGGGGTGTACTCACTTTTGTTGCCAGCGGTTTAGACATTAATGGCTGTGTGTTGAGTTATTTTGAGGGGCAGCAAATTTACACGGTTATACAAGCTGTATACTCACTACTTTACATTGTAGCAAAGTGTCATTTCTTCAGTGTTGTCACATGAAAAGATATAATAAAACATTTACAAAAATGTGAGGGGTGTACTCACTTTTGTGAGATACTGTACATACTTACCTACCTGCTGCAGCATTGGCCCCAAGCTGCAGCTATCCCCCATTGGTTCCAAGCCTGAGAACTGTGACTGCTGAACTCTCCGTTCTCGGGTCAGCTCGGAGCAGTGTTGACTGTCAGCCACCGTTCTCTGCTCCTACCCTCCAGCGCTCACTGAACACCGGGCAGGAGAGAGGTGGGAGCAGCCGGTTTAGGGAGGACATAGATGATGCGATTTTCTTTTGTTGCAGGAAAGAAAAAAAAAAAAAAATCGCTCAATTCCCCAACCTCCATCAACACAGTCGGTGTTGATAGGAGAACCCCTCCCACGGAGCTCTTGTGTTCTCCCAGCGGTGGGAAGTGGGGAGCTGTCCCTGCTGGCAGAACACGGTGATTATTGCTAATGGACCATTCCCAACATTATTGTTGGGATCCTATCAGAGACTGGAGCGGTTTGGTTACATCAGTGGGCTTTACCAGCTATTGGCTAATTCTGGATCACAGGAGTGCACTCCTGTGACCCACAAAAGAAGTATGACCAAATAATTTTTGGCCATATTTCTCTTTTAACCACCTCCCTCCCAAGGACGTCATATGACATCTTTGACTTTCAGTGGGAATATCTGAATGATGCCTGCAGCTACAGGCATCATTCAGATATCGTTTTCAGCCGTACCATAAGAACGATCATAGTGGCAGTTCTGCCGCTTGATCGTGCTTACAGGTGACGGGAGGGCACATCCTCCCCCTCCCGCCACCATCCGGTGCTTCTCCGGGCTCCCCAGCGCCATCGGGGACCTGGAGAAAGAATATTAGAATATAGAAAGGACAGAGATACTCAACTGTAAGCACCACATCCTGTGATAAAGTATTAAATGGGGGATAAGGGCTGAATTGCCCAGGAGGATGGGGAAAAAGGACTTTTAAGGTGCTGTTTACATCAAAGATCTAATCCAAAAATTCTGTACAATCATATTAAAAAATGAAAATTTTTATTGAGTTAGGTTAAAATGATTAGTGTCTCTCATAGAAAATGGGACATGCTTTTAAGAACAATATGACATTAATGAATATCACCCAAAATTGTTCACATTGGACAATGCAACATAAGGCAACTACTTAAAGGTGCCATGACAATCTGCCGCTCGACATGTTTCGCTCTAATACGAGCTTCTTCAGGAGTTTAAAGGCTGTGATTGTATTGGACTCTATAATGATGGGAAAATAGACAATAAATCAATACAAATGTACAAACACATTGAAAATACATCCAATGGATGAGTAAATTAGCTTATCAGAAAACAAATTGATACAGAGCATATAAATGCATACATGTAAGTAAAAGTTTGGAGAACAGACCGTTCCACCAACTGTATATGAAAAATCATAATTTGTATATCTTACCAGGCTGTAATGCATCAATGCGACATAAATGTTTCAATTGAGTGGCGACATGAGTGTCTCAATAGAGAGGCAAATTAGTGCTAATTTTGAACCGGGAGATTCTATTATACATGTAGGGACATCGCTGCCATAATATGACCACAGGGGAACACAAAGTTATATACTGGCCCTTTAAAAGAAACAACAAGATAGAATTAGTAAAGATTTTCTTCTTCAAAATCATGAGATATCCTCTCAGTACAATGAATTCATATTGAAGTTGTTGTTGTTTGTTCTCTCTAATAACATCTTCCTGTTTGACGGATCCCACTACCTCCAGATACAGGGGGTGGCTATGGGGACCAAGTGTGCCCCCTCCTACGCCAACCTGTATCTGGGGGGGTGGGAACGGGAGTTATTTTCCAGAGACGACATGCAGCAATATATGGAACAAATCCCTCTATGGAGGAGATTTATTGACGACATTTTCTTTATATGGGTGGGTCCCAAAGATCTTCTCTCTTTTTTGGAAAGCCTAAAAATTAATAGATTTAATCTCAAATTCACTGTTGAATTTAGTCAATCCAGTTTGACTTTTCTGGATACTCAAATTTCAGTAAAATCTGATGGTAACATCAGAACCACTCTATATCGGAAACCCTCTGCGAGCAATTCTCTATTGCATGCCACCAGCTCCCACCCAGTTCCTCTTATCACGAGCGTGCCCTACGGGCAATATTTACGAGCAAAACGCAATTGTAGTGATGAGCCTGACTTCGAAAGGGAAGCCAAATGTTTACGCTCACGCTTCCTTAATCGAGGGTATAGCAAAAAATGCCTTAAAAAAGCATACCTCAGAGCTAAAAATCAAAACAGAGCCTCTCTTTTGCATAACATTAGTTATAAAAAAACCAACCCGGGTGTCAGGCTTATCACTACTTACTCTAATCAACATCAACAAACACGTGATATTCTTAAAAAGTACTGGTACTTATTAATGGGAGACGAAAAGGTGGCCAAACATCTAAATCCATATCCGGAGATTACTTTCAGACGTTGTCGATCCCTAAGAGATTCACTTGTACATAGCCACTATGAAAGCCCAAGTGCAAAAATCAAAGAAACCGACAGGGGAAGTAGACCCTGCCATCAATGCTCATACTGTAGATACATTCTAGCCACTCGTAGTCTCTTGTTGCCTAACGGCCACCTGTTCAAACCAAGATTTGCAGTAACATGTCAATCCATCGGTATAGTATACATTATGCTATGCGAATGTAAGATGTTTTATATCGGAAAGACAAAGAGACCCTTTTTTTGCCGCATCAGGGACCATGTTTCCCTTATACAGAAAAAAAGAATGGAAACTCCCATCAGTCGCCATGTTGGTCTGCAGCACAACTTTGACGCTAACTGTTTACATTTTTTTGCCTTGGAACATATTCCTCCGGGTGTAAGAGGGGGAGACTATGATAAGCTCCTCCTCCAAAAGGAGGCACGCTGGATACACGAGTTGTCAGCTCTCCAGCATCCAGGCATGAACGATGCGTTCAGTTTTAAGCCATTCCTTTGAAAATTGGCGCATCTCCAGTTTAGATATAACTCTGTTCTCCCTTGCCCCTTTCCTCCCTTTTTTTTTTTTTTTTTTTTTTCAGAAGATTTTTGGTTTCCCAAACATAACACGATAGTGGATTTAATACTAAAGGATACCCCTTTAGAAAAATGCTTAAAAATTTGTTTTGATGGAATTTTTCTGATGTTGTTTTTCATTGCTCTTTCTTTTTCCTTGCCTTTAAAAGGTCACTAATCACACATATTAAAAAAAAAAATTTTCAATGCTGTACTAATGTGACGTCACATACAGGGGGTCCCCTAGTTACAAACATCCGACTTACAAACGACTCCTACTTACAAACGGAGGCAGACAACAGGAAGTGTGAGGAAATCTACCCCTAGGAAGGGAAATTCTCTCCTGTAAGAGCTATTTTGGGGAAAAGGTACCTCCACTGATGCTTTATCACCAAGGCTTGTTTCCACAACAACCCAAAATTTTCAAAATCCAATTGTCATTGGGACAGAAAGTGAGGTGAAATCTTCTGAACAGGGGCACAGACAGCAAAACAAATGTCACAGGGGTGCTAACCCTTCCCTATGCTATCCAAAAAGCTTAAAAATAGTTTTTTTGGCTGGAGCTACACTTAAAAAATGTACCTGTTCCGACTTACAAACAGATTCGACTTAAGAACAAACCTATAGTCCCTAACTTGTTTGTAACCCGGGGACCCCCTGTATATACATAATTCATGTTAAAATATTAACTATATTCTGTATTATCAATACTGTACTGATCTGGCGTCACATATCTGTATAAGCTATGTTAAAATATTTAATAATAACTAGATTATGACCATATATATTTGTGTATGTTATATTTGATATCATTGAACCTTCACTGTTTTACTTTGTGCTATACTCTGCCAGGCTGTTGCTGTAAACATCAATTAAGGTTTTTTTAACAAAAACTTTGTTTGTTTCTCTCTATGATTGGCAACAATATTCCGGGAATGCTCTTATGTTGGGTTGATCTCTGTCAATTTAGACCACACGGACGCCTGGGGCACCCACTATTTGAGATGTAGAGCCAATCGTCCCCAGAGTGGTGGCCCCCCCCTTTTTGATCCTGGTTGTTGCATTAAATGGGGTGTTTAAACACGTACAAAGAGATACATATGAGCCAGTATTTTTACTTATTGGTTGCTAGATTAGGCGGAATGCTTTAAGACTAGTTTTAATACTTTATACCTTTTCTTTTCCCATTTCCAACATGGCGCTGTCGGCACCCGGATATCTCACGGGCTCAATGAATCCAGAGACATGCGCACTACGCTCCTGGCACGCTACGGACGTCAGAATGACGCCGCCGCGTTCCTCCTCCCCCAGGGCATGACGCGGCCAGCCTCAATAAGCGTCCGCATCACGGCGGCGAAATCAGACGCCGCCGTGGTGGGGGTACATAAAGGCGGTCATTTACCGCCCACAGCTCTGCTACCGGCGCCATTCAATGGAGGCAGCGTGAGGTTCTCCTTAATCTGCATGCCGAACTACTGCCCACAAAGTAAGTTCTCCCTCTACAGCATTACTGTCAGTTGGCAGTGAGCCGCACTTGTGGAACTTTCATGGTCCTTTATACTATATCTTTTCTCCACTGCAGAAAATATCGCGATCGGTTATCGTTTCTGTAGTCACCATTGACTGGTTTGACGAAACTACTATATTTAGCCACATTTATTCAACATATATACCGTGATACTTTTATGCTTCAGGTAAATACTCCTAATTGGCTCTACCCTATAAATACACCTTAAAACGAAATAGGGATGTTTTGAGTCTGATTTTTTCACTCTCAGATAATCCCCCCCATTCCCCCTCCCTTACTAATTCTATCTTGTTGTTTCTTTTAAAGGGCCAGTATATAACTTTGTGTTCCCCTGTGGTCATATTATGGCAGCGATGTCCCTACATGTATAATAGAATCTCCCGGTTCAAAATTAGCACTAATTTGCCTCTCTATTGAGACACTCATGTCGCCACTCAATTGAAACATTTATGTCGCATTGATGCATTACAGCCTGGTAAGATATACAAATTATGATTTTTCATATACAGTTGGTGGAACGGTCTGTTCTCCAAACTTTTACTTACATGTATGCATTTATATGCTCTGTATCAATTTGTTTTCTGATAAGCTAATTTACTCATCCATTGGATGTATTTTCAATGTGTTTGTACATTTGTATTGATTTATTGTCTATTTTCCCATCATTATAGAGTCCAATACAATCACAGCCTTTAAACTCCTGAAGAAGCTCGTATTAGAGCGAAACATGTCGAGCGGCAGATTGTCATGGCACCTTTAAGTAGTTGCCTTATGTTGCATTGTCCAATGTGAACAATTTTGGGTGATATTCATTAATGTCATATTGTTCTTAAAAGCATGTCCCATTTTCTATGAGAGACACTAATCATTTTAACCTAACTCAATAAAAATTTTCATTTTTTAATATGATTGTACAGAATTTTTGGATTAGATCTTTGATGTAAACAGCACCTTAAAAGTCCTTTTTCCCCATCCTCCTGGGCAATTCAGCCCTTATCCCCCATTTAATACTGGAGAAAGAATAGTCCGCCACCGGATGACGACCATAGAGATTTCCGGTGACCAGATGGTTACCAGTCATCTCTATGACCGTCGGAGGCCCGGGTGCGACGTTATGACGTCACGTCCAGGCCACGGATGTAAACAAAACCGCGATCGCGGCTGGTAAGCATGAGATCGTGGATTTTGTCTTCTGATCTCATGCTTTTCAGCCTGGAGGAGAGATGTGGGGTCTTGTGGACCCCACATCTCTCCATAAAGAGGACCTGTCACGAAAGATTCCTATTGCAAGGGATGTTTACATTCCTTGTAATAGGAATAAAAGTGATCAAAAAAATGTAAAAGAAAGCAAAAAAAAAAAAAAAAAAAAAAACAACAAAATTTTAAAATGCCCCTGTCCCCGGTAGCTCGCGCTCATAAGTGAACGCACACGTTACTAAACGCTGTTCAAACCACACATCTGAGGTATCGCCGCGTGTGCTAGAGGGCGAGCAACAATTCTAGCACTAGACCTCCTCTGTAACTCTAAACATGTAACCTGTAAAAAATGTTAAAAGTGTCGCCTATGGAGATTTTTAAGTACCGAAGTTTGGCGTCATTCTATGAGTGTGCGCAATTTTAAAGCGTGAGTTGGGTATTTATTTACTCAGCGTAACACCATCTTTCACATTATACAAACTACTTTAATGTTTTGTTATTTTTTAAATCATGAAACTTTTTTTTTTCCAAAAAAAAGCGTTTGAAAAATTGTTGCGCAAATACCGATAAAAAGATAAAAAGTTGCAAGGACTGCCATTTTATTCTCTAGGGTGTCTGCTAAAAAAAAAAAAATACATATAATGTTTGGGGGTTCTGAGTAATTTTCTAGCAAAAAAAAATGATTTTTACATGTAGGAGAGGAATGCCAGAATAGGCCCGGTATGGAAGTGGTTAAATAAAGCAACAAACCTATTGGGTTTTTTTTTCTGCCGATTTACTGGAAAATGGAAGCACAGATGCAAAAGGCATTGTTTCAGCCCACAGAACAGCATTGTGATTCAGCCTGTTGTGTTGTTTCATGACCAGAGAAGAGAACAGAAAGTAACCGACAATTTCTTTTAGACTATTTTATGGCATTTTATTACATCTCATTCCAAAGGTTGCAGAATTCATTATATCCCCCTCCTGCCAAGAACAGATGGAAAATACTCCGTCAGGTTGTACAGTCATTAACCCCAAAGGGCAGAACTTTGGTGTTTGGCTGCTGCCGATTTTTTGTTACCGTTTTCAGGACTAAGCTTTATTCATAGGATTGGGATTGGTAGACTGGTGGCTATTCCAACCCTCATTAGCAGTTGCTCCTGTGGCTCCGTAAATACTTAAAAAGTAGAGGAAGAGCGGGGTTTTGGGACGTCAAAATGAGGCAAGGCCTGTTAAGGTCCTATGCCTCCATCCCCATCAATATAGAAGAAAAGGCGAGGAATTGGGAATTTATATGAAGCACGCGGTGGTAAACAAATGGATTGATGGCTATAAAAAATATTTATTAGTTCATATACAAATATATATTTAAATCAAATTTTAGGGCAATTTTTTCATGAGAACAGTAATCCTTAGAACGATTTCAAAAACACCACATAATATTAAATTCATGATCCAATAAAATGTCTTTTATATACGTGTTACATAATATCTATATATTACATATACGTTACATATATATTTAATATAATATTTATATAACCTATAACAATAGGTTATGTTACGCCTCACACAAGTCAACTCTCAGTTCTGTTTTCTCCCAAACCTGCTTTCAGTTCCCCGTTTTTTTCTTGGTGGCACTCTTTTTCACTTTCCTTCACCCTCCTCATTCTTTTCTCTCCTTTACTCCTCCTTCCATCTTCTCTTTTTTTCTCCGGCTGCTTCATCTTCACCATCAGGTGTGCATCCGTTTTTTTTATACATTTCACTCATGTTTCGCGGAAGGGAGTTTAACAAGACACGCGGCCACTCATTAAAATTAGAAGAAAAGAGGTTTAACCTTAAACTACGTAGAGGGTTCTTTACTGTAAGAGAGGCAAGGATGTGGAATTCCCTTCCACAGGCGGTGGTCTCAGCGGGGAGCATCCATGGTCTCAAAAAACTATTAGATAAGCACCTGAATGACCACAACATACAGGGATATACAATGTAATACAATCATACACATAGGTTGGACTTGGTGTCTTTTTTCGACCTCACCTACTACCCTGTTTCCCCGAAAATAAGACCTAGCATGATTGTCGGTGATGGCTGCAATATAAGCCCTACCCCCCAAATAAGCCCTAGTTAAAGTCCTTGTAGGTCTTATTTTCAGGGTAGGGCTTATTTTCGGGGAAACAGGGTAGGGCTTATTTGGAGGGTAGGGCTTATATTGCAGCTACATAGTAGGTGAGGTTGAAAAAAGACACAAGTCCATCAAGTCCAACCTATGTGTGATTATGTGTCAGTATTACATTGTATATCCCTGTATGTTGCGGTCATTCAGGTGCTTATCTAATTGAAGCTATCAATGCTCCCCGCTGAGACCACCGCCTGTGGAAGGGAATTCCACATCCTTGCCGCTCTTACAGTAAAGAACCCTCTACGTAGTTTAAGGTTAAACCTCTTTTCTTCTAATTTTAATGAGTGGCCACGAGTCTTGTTAAACTCTCTTCTGCGAAAAAGTTTTAACCCTGTTGTGGGGTCACCAGTCCGGTATTTGTAAATTGAAATCATATCCCCTCTCAAGCGTCTCTTCTCCAGAGAGAATAAGTTCAGTGCTTGCAACCTTTCCTCATAACTAAGATCCTCCAGACCCTTTATTAGCTTTGTTGCCCTTCTTTGTACTCGCTCCATTTCCAGTACATCCTTCCTGAGGACTGGTGCCCAGAACTGGACCGCATACTCTAGGTGCGGCCGGACCAGAGTCTTGTAGAGCGGGAGAATTATCATTTTATCTCTGGAGTTGATCCCCCTTTTAATGCCAATATTCTGTTTGCTTTGTTAGCAGCAGCTTGGCATTGCATGCCATTGCTGAGCCGATCATCTACTAGGACCCCCAGGTCCTTTTCCATCCTAGATTCCCCCAGAGGTTCTCCCCCCAGTGTATAGATTGCATTCATATTTTTGCCACCCAAATGCTTTATTTTACATTTTTCTACATTGAACCTCATTTGCCATGTAGTCGCCCACCACATTAATTTGTTCAGGTCTTTTTGCAAGGTTTTCACGTCCTGCGGAGAAGTTATTGCCCTGCTTAGCTTAGTATCGTCTGCAAATACAGAGATTGAACTGTTTATCCCATCCTCCAGATCGTTTATGAACAAATTAAATAAGATTGGTCCCAGCACAGAACCCTGGGGAACCCCACTACCCACCCCTGACCATTCCAAGTACTCCCCATTTATCACCACCCTCTGAACTCGCCCTTGTAGCCAGTTTTCAATCCATGTACTCACCCTATGGTCCATGCCAATGGACCTTATCTTGTACAGTAAAAGTTTATGGGGAACTGTGTCAAATGCTTTTGCAAAATCCAGATACACTACGTCTAAGGGCCTTCCTTTATCTAGATGGCAACTCACCTCCTCATAGAAGGTTAATAGATTGGTTTGGCAAGAACGATTCTTCATGAATCCATGCTGATTACTGCTAATGATATCATTCTTATTACTAAAATCTTGTATATAGTCCCTTATCATCCCCTCCAAGAGTTTACATACTATTGATGTTAGGCTAACTGGTCTGTAATTCCCAGGGATGTATTTTGGGCCCCTTTTTAAATATTGGTGCTACATTGGCTTTTCTCCAATCAGCTGGTACCATTCCAGTCAGTAGACTATCTGTAAAAATTAGGAACAACGGTCTGGCAATCACTTGACTGAGTTCCCTAAGTACCCTTGGCTGCAAGCCATCTGGTCCCGGTGATTTATTAATGTTAAGTTTCTCAAGTCTAATTTTAATTCCGTCCTCTGTTAACCATGGAGGTGCTTCCTGTGTTGTGTCATGAGGATAAACACTGCAGTTTTGGTTACTGAAGCCCCCTGATTCACTCGTGAAGACTGAGGAGAAGAATAAATTCAATACCTTTGCCATCTCCCCATCCTTTGTAACCAGATGTCCTTCCTCATTCTTTATGGGGCCAATATGGTCTGTCCTCCCTTTTTTACTGTTTACATACTTAAAGAATTTCTTGGGATTTTTTTTGCTCTCCTCCGCTATGTGTCTTTCATGTTCTATCTTAGCCGTCCTAATTGAACCCTTACATTTCCTGTTGCATTCTTTATAAAGTCTGAATGCTGAGGATGATCCCTCAACCTTGTATTTTTTGAAGGCCTTCTGCTTTGCTTTTATATGCATTTTTACATTGGAGTTAAGCCATCCAGGACTTTTGTTCGCTCTTTTAAATTTATTACCCAATGGGATACATTGGCTAATGCCCTTATTTAATATGCTCTTAAAGCAAACCCATCTCTCCTCCGTATTCTTTGTTCCTAATATTTTATCCCAGTTTATGCCTTTTAGCCATCACCAACAATCACGCTAGGTCTTATTTTCGGGGAAACAAGGTATGTAACTATATGTTTATGGGTCACATTGCCAACGTTCATCCTAAACCCACGTATTACTTTTCTCACAGAGGTCATACATGGTTTTACCACCCCCAATTCACATCAGGGTCACTTTATGGATACAGATCCACCATGGATGCTGTCTTTGTTGGTTGTTGTTGCTATGCATGCCCCCCACAGTTCCCAGAGATGATGTCCTCGGTTGACTTGCGGTTTCCAACACTATACCATCAGCACACATATGTTTTCGTAAGTAATATGTAGAGGGGGGGGGGTCCCTTATTCTTATACTGCTTTCATTCTTGACCTTGATAGATTATCTAGACATGTATCACTTTCTTTATTATAGACAGATACTACAGGCTTTCTCCTGAAGAGTGACTGAAAGTCACGAAACCCGTCGAGCTATCAGCTGCCGTATTCTATACCAATCATGTGTTGACAAATATTTTTTATTCCATTCGTTAACATAATACATGTTTATATGACTATATGTGAAATTGTTTGCCATCACGTTTAATATTTTTATCCACCAATGAAAGGGAGTAGCAAGGTTATAGGCTATACAGATACTGTATTATGCAACATGTTTATGTGTATATAAAAGGACATTTTATTGGTTAATGAATATTATGTAATGTTTTTGAAATCGTTATAACGATTACGGTTATCATGAAAAATTGCCCTAAAATTTGATATAAATAATATATATTTGTATATGAACTAATAAATATTTTTTATATCCATCAATCCATTTGTTTGAAAAAGAAAAAGTGTAGCGCTATATTATACTAATGGACATTAATGTGAACCTTTGTGTGAAACACCCGTGTATACATCTATACTCGGTCCTGCTAATCCTGCAGGAATAATTAAATAAAGTAATGTAATAACACCATATAAACAAAAATCTAGTGGTATATAAAAAAATTCGTTACACACGGGTGTTTCACACAAAGGTTGTTGTAACTAATTTTTTTATATACCACTAGATTTTTGTTTATATGGTGTTATTACATTACTTTATTTAATTATTCCTGCAGGATTAGCAGGACCGAGTATAGATGTATACACGGGTGTTTCACACAAAGGTTGTTGTACATCTATATTAGGTCCTACTAATCATGCAAAAATGATTAAAATAATATATTATCACCATATATGTAAAAATTTAGTGGTATACAAAATACATTGCAATAACCTACTATGTAGTAAACGTTAATACAGACTGTATATACACAGTAAAATGATCCCAAAACTTCCACCAAAAATAAGCATATGCGATACAAATTGGGGTGGAATTGGGTAGCGAGTCTCTGGGGTATTGACCGGTTCGTTCAATCAGACGAATGCATCCTGGAGCATAGATATAAATCTCACAGTGGTATCCAAACGTATCCCCAGTAGACTTTTCATATATTCAACAAGGCAGAAAATAGTATAAAATGCCCTTACCGGACGTGGTGGACTCACAGGCCGTTGGCGGTGAGTCGTATAGGCTTACACCGTTTTAATGGTAAGGTTACGGCTACTCTTGGTCCGTAGTAGAGGGTCTTAGATGGATCCCCGATCACGAGCAGTACCATGGGTTCCTCTTCCGATGATCTCATCCAGATGAGATAAAGGGAAAGGGAAAAGAAAGGCTCCACATAGCATAAAATCCGGGTAACCAGGAAGTTTTATTGCATTGATTAAAAAATTCCAATAAAAAAAAAAAAAAAAAATCGGGTTTAAAAGCAAAGTTCATATGAATCAAATGGTAAGTTTAGCGCAGTAATCAGATGGCTGTGGTAGCGTCACACATCCGACGCGTTTCGTCTACCAAGACTTCGACCCCATTCGTCTGATTGAACGAACCGGTCAATACCCCAGAGACTCGCTACCCAATTCCACCCCAATTTGTATCGCATATGCTTATTTTTGGTGGAAGTTTTGGGATCATTTTACTGTGTATATACAGTCTGTATTAACGTTTACTACATAGTAGGTTATTGCAATGTATTTTGTATACCACTAAATTTTTACATATATGGTGATAATATATTATTTTAATAATTTTTGCATGATTAGTAGGACCTAATATAGATGTACACACGGGTGTTTCACACAAAGGTTGTTATAATTAATTTTTTTATATACCACTAGATTTTTGTTTATATGGTGTTATTACATTACTTTATTTAATTATTCCTGCAGGATTAGAGGTATACACGGGTGTTTCACACAAAGGTTCACATTGATGTTCACATTAATGTCCATTAGTATAATATAGAGCTACACTTTTTCTTTTTCATATTTACTTACACAATTAGTCTAATTGGTGGTGTTGGCTGCTTGATATATTGCGCGGGCGCAGCAGTTTTTCCTCCACAATCCATTTGTTTACTACCTTATAAAGTCCCAATTCCTCGCCTTTTCTTATACTTAAAAGTAGAATTGCAATTTTTTGTTTCACTTTAATTTTGCAAAAAAAAAAAAAAAAAAAAAAAAAAAAAAAAGAGGAAAAGAGCAGTCTGCAGTCTGCTTGGCACCTAAATATGGGTGTAGCTTGGTCCTAAAAAGGTGGAGTTAGCCTTATAACAGTTTGTTAGGGCCAAGCTGGCCCAAACCAACAGCGTCCATTACAGATTGTTGCGGCTGCTGTGTGTGTTATAATGGACTGTAGTGACATTAGCTACATACAAAGCGACACTATGTTGCGGCGGCAATACAGGCGACTTCCTGTCTGCTGCTGGAAATAAAAAGAGCAGGGCAGAGTGCTTCTCCACCATTCAGGATAAGCCTTGAATTTTTTTTAAATCAATGAATATAAGGCTTCCTTTGATTGGCCAAGGTGGAAATCATGATGTCTCTCCACTTCAGCCAGAGGAAGCCTTGTATTTATTGATAAAAAAATACAAGGCTTCTGCAGAATAGTGGAGAAGCGCTCAGCCCGACTCTCATTATATCCGGCAGCAGATGGGAAGTCGCTCGTGGCTGCAGCCAGAGCACACAGGCGCCGCTGACTGTATGTAGCCAATAACACTACAGTACCGCACAGCGCACACAGCGGCTGCATCAATCTGTAATGGAAATAGATTTTGCACGCGGGCACTGGACAGGGAGGAGGGGCCAGGAGCACCGGCAAGGGACCTGAGAAGAGGAGGATAGGGGCTGATCTGTGGAATTCCATTGCACAGGTAAGTATAGAGAAGTTTGCTATTTTTATTTTTTATTTTCTTTAAATATTCCTTTACAATCACTTTAAAGATAAAAAAGTGCCCCTTGCACAGAAGGCTGTTACATTAAAACTATATTATAACATAGTATACATCAATATAAACCAACAGCAAGAAAGACGAGATTGAGAATAATTCTGTATATCAATATAAACCGATAGCAGACACATGAACGGAATTTTTTTTTTTTTTTGCTGAACCACAAGCTTTACTGCTGCCAGATAAGGTCAGACATGCAATCTCTCTGCCTGCCATCAGAGATAACTCAACGCACTGAGGTCACATGCCTGATGAAGGGGTCCTGTGTGGCTCCGAAACGTCGCTTTCTGCTGTAATGATGTGATCGCCGATTAAAGCTTTGGACCCATTTTTTTGGAGATGCTGGTGTGCTGGTGACATTACTTTCTATGACTCCACGCTCTGACGCATTTCACCCAAAGGACTTACTCATAGGAGGTGACCTATGATGAAGTCCACGGGGTGAAACGCATCAGTGTGTGGATTGACGTCTGATGGTGGAGAGAATGTCTGACCTAACCTGGCATCAATAAAAGACTTGTTACAGTGGAGTACGGCTTATGTGTTTTAAATGCTTTAAGGGGAAGAGGAGGATCCCAAAGCTCCTGTGCACTTATGGCCGATTGTTGCATGTGCTTCTCTGGAGTCTGGTTTGGGTTAATGTATATTATGGTCTGCTCCAGCCCTGAAGAAGTGGTCTCTGAGTCCCCGAAGCATGTTGGCTTGCCTTCATCACTAAATTAAAAATCAGATTTTGACCTCTCCATCCCTGATAATATATAATCTGGTGTTTCATACACCAACATACAGAAGAACTCTTATCTTGGGAGGTCCTCCTCCAGGTGTACAGCCCAAATTCATATCAACAGCATCCACATTTTCCCAACTTTCAAAGGAAATCTAAAACATCCCAATCCAGTACTACCACAGCAAAAGGACAGCAATAAAAACCTGACCGAGGTTCAAACCTCTTCCCCACTCTAACCAAACATATGTTCTGTACGGAGTTGGGCTTTAAGACCTCCATCCTATATTTCAAAGGAACCTTAAAAATCTGTTCTTTTTTTGCTTCATGCCTAGAAAATACGATAAAATCTTCAGACCGGCCATATCGATGCCCCGCAATGAACAGTACACTGCCAGTCCTTTATAGGGGGGTCTACCAGCGTGCGCCCCTTTTCTCAGCCACAATCTGGATGAAGTGGGCATGGTTGGCGTACAGACTGTGGTTCTGGCTGATATCCGCCCACTGCACTTTTCCGGCATCGTCGCCCGCCTCTAAGGCCAGATGGTCCAATATGTGGCCTGTCAGACAAGAAGAACAAGGAGGTCAGCGGAAAGAAGCGACTCGAGGGAAGCTGTGTGTGTTAGGTATCAGTATCCCCCCACCTGTATCATCATGGTAATTAACTGCTTGCGTCTCCATCCAGGCGTTATCAGTGTTCCGAGGGTCATCCACATACCCCTTGTAGACCTGTAAATCACATAGACGTTAAAAAAAAAACGCAGTACAAGAAATATCAGATAGAATATAGAACACGTCCCAGGAAGGAACAACAAACTGCCAGTCTGTTAGCTTTGCACCGACCAAGAGAAATGAGACTTAAAGGGCAACTCATAGTTCCCCCGTAACAGATTTATTACCCGATGGTGTTGTTACTCCTCTTCCTGTAACGGACCAAACTGTCCAGCAAAACAGGAAGTTGGAAGGGTTGGGAGAAACCATATTCCATCAGCAGGGGTGATAACAGTTGACTTTTATATGGGTCAAAAAAAAAAAAAAAAAAAAGACTCAACTATTGCTGTAACTGCTCAATAAGTGTAAGCTGGAGTTGGGCTTTAAGTTGTTTGCCGCTTATGTACAGTCCAGCTGAGACTACAAATCCATCAAAGACTATAGGGTGACAACATTGATGCATTATTTCACTTTGGAATTCACAGCCTTGCCTGGCTGTCATGGCAATCTGATTGGACCTTTTACAGCTCCAAATCTGCATGGTTTTTCCAGGTCTCCAACGCAAAATGACTGAAGCTGTAGGATTAGTATGGTAGCTGGTATTTTCAGAAGCAAATGGTTTCCAAATTGGAGACATAAACCACAATATAAAAGCACAGGGATGGTGGAGACCCCTCATAATGGGCACATCAGGTGTACAGACCCGGGAACTCAGCACAGGGATGGTGGGAAGCCCTCATAATGGGCACAGCAGGTGTACAGACCTAGGAACTCAGCCCAGGGATGGTGGGAAGCCCTCATAATGGGCACAGCAGGTGTACAGACCAGGGAACTCAGCCCAGGGATGGTGGGAACCCCTCATAATGGGCACAGCAGGTGTACAGACCAGGGAACTCAGCACAGGGATGGTGGGAAGCCCTCATAATGGGCACAGCAGGTGTACAGACCTGGGAACTCAGCCCAGGGATGGTGGGAAGCCCTCATAATGGGCACAGCAGGTGTACAGACCAGGGAACTCAGCACAGGGATGGTGGGAAGCCCTCATAATGGGCACAGCAGGTGTACAGACCAGGGAACTCAGCACAGGGTTGGTGGGAAGCCCTCATAATGGGCACAGCAGGTGTACAGACCCGGGAACTCAGCACAGGGATGGTGAGAACCCCTCATATTGGGCACAGCAGGTGTACAGACCTGGGAACCCAACCCAAGGATGCTAGGAACCCCGCAAAGGGCGCAGCAGGTGTGCGCACCTGAAGGAGTCCCCGAAAAATAGAAGAGCCTGTCAGGGGCTGAACTTTCCAGCACCCAAACACTAGGCTTTCGGTGGACTGACCCTTTAAAGGGGACCAGAGGTTTTCATATCACATTTCCTCTGCCATGTTGGGTTTAACTCAAGATACACAATGATATGGAATTCCATAAAAGGACTGTAGGTAGCTGATAAGCACAATGACAAACACTTCATTAACTAACCCAACATACTAACAAACCACATATAAAATTTTCCGTGAAACTTCCTGGTAGAGTACAGTGCTATCATAATTATTCACAGGGGCGTTGCTAGGATTGTGAAAGACCTGGGTCACCTCTGAGCATCTAAAGGAAAATAAGGATGGTGGGTGTGCCTACTAACTGTATACACAGCACACATGTCATAGTCCTTATACCCACAAAATATGCTGTGCCACAAGGGAGAGTTTTACAGAAATTACAAAATTGAAAAGGCATGTACACAAATGCTAGAAGTCTAGTTAATGAAATGGAGGAACTATTCTATAGGCCCCCTACTATCAAAGTGGAGGAAGAGACCCATCTACTTTCACAGTTAGAAATGGCGGGGAGGCAGGGCAATGTTATAATTATGGGGGGGGGGGAATTCAACTATCCTCACATTAACTAGATAGATGGAACTCACACTTAAAAAAGGGTCATCGTTTCCTGAATGTAATGCAGGACAATTTCTTGGGTCAAATTGTGAATGTCCCAACTAAAGATAATGCTCTGCTGGACCTACTAATTACAAACAGCACAGCAAAGAGCCGATTGGGATAACTTGGGTAACTGTGATCACAGAGTAATTACATTTGCCATAAAATTGTAGATAAAGGACATATAAAAAGGACAGGACAAGAACACTACATTTTTAAAAAGAGACAACTTTACTGATACCACATGACACTAACTGGGATCATATCCCAAAGTCCACAGAAGGGCAACAAAGCCAATAAGGAGGCTGGAGGACCTCAGTTATGAGGAGTGACTACAAACATTAAAGAACATGTACACCCAACACTTCATATTCCTGATATGTGCCTGCTGTACCATGTACTTGTATGAGAAAGTCTCCTGTTCTCCTCATATTATTTCATTTATGTGAAATCCCTGGTGTTCCTGCCAGTCCTGTTTTCCTAATAAAAATGACTAAGCATGACAGCACAGCGTGGTCAGTTCTCTAGCTGTGAGAAGAAATGCTTAAAGTAGAACTATAGGCAAAACCATTTTGGATAGCGTAAGGGAGGATTATAACCTCTGTCAGATTTTTTATCCCCCCCCCCCCCCACACCATCTGCGTCCCATTGCAGAGATTTCCCTTCACTTCCTGTCCTATAGCCAAACAGGAAGTGATGAAATCCCTGCAAATTAAGGGAACTCCTAGGTCACCAGAACTAGTGTCCCGATAGGAAGATTTCCCCGATTTCTACTTTTCTGGGGACAACCCAAAATTTTGGATTTTCCTTTACTTTCAATGATAATGGTAAAGAGGACAAATAGAGAAGGTGAATCTCCCTAATGGGGGCACAGACATCAATAAAAACTGTCAGGGGTTCTAATCCCTCTCCACTCTATCCAAAACTAAAAAAAAAAAAAAAAAAAAAATTCCCTTTAGTTATACTTTAGGAGGGGATATGTTAGCGATTTACAAATCTTTAAAAAACAGGGATTCTAGCATTGGGAGGAAACTTTTTAATCTTCGGTCTCTAAAAAAGATAAGCAACCAAAGTTGGGACAGAAATGGTTCAATCCTAAACTATGTAAGGGATTATTTACAGTTAAAGAGATTGTAAACCCACCCATCGAAGCTCCCGCAGCGGTCCCGGCACACCGCTGTGGCCGGTGACATGTCTCCTGGAGTTCTTTCCGGGTATCGCAGGCTCTGGCGCTGCGATTGGCCGGAGCCACAATGACGTCACTCCCATGCATGCGCCAGAAACGTAACAAGCGAGACGTTTCTTCAATGAGCATGTGCCGATGACGTCTGCTGATACAGGGGATTTAGGAGATATTCACGGTACCTACAGGGAAGCCTTATTGTAGGCTTACCTGTAGGTAAAAGCGGTGTGTAAGGGTTTACAACTACTTTAAGAGCAGTAAGGATGCAGAACTCCCCTCCACAGTTGGTGGTGTCAGCAGGGAGTTTAGATAAGTTCAAAAACCTATTAGATGCGTTTCATAGCAAACAATGCACAGGGATATGGAAAAAAAGAGAGAGAATGTCTCACTCTCACCCCTCCCCCTCTCACCCCGCTCTCTCCTCTGACCCCCCCCTCTCTCTCCTCTCTCACCCCCCCCTCCCTCTCTCTTCTCTCTCACCCCCCCTCCCTCTCTCTTCTCTCTCACCCCCCCTCCCTCTCTCTTCTCTCTCACCCCCCCCCCTCTCTCACCCCTCTCACCCCCCCCCGTCTCTCTCACCCCTGCCTCTCGTCAGAAGTATCAGGAGTATGTAATGCAGAGTGTGCAGGGAATACGACAGGAGTGCAGAATGCAGGGGTCAGGGGTAAGGAGTTTGTAATGCAGAGTGCAGGGGTCAGGGGTAAGGAGTTTGTAATGCAGGGTCAGGGGTAAGGAGATTGTAATGCACACAGTGCAGGGGTCAGGGGTAAGGAGTTTGTAATGCACAGAGTGCAGGGGTCAGGGGTAAGGAGTTTGTAATGCACAGAGTGCAGGGGTCAGAAGTGCATCACACAGAGTATAGGGACAGGATTACGAAGTACAGGTACCTGGGAGTGCAGAAGACAGATGTAGGCAACACACAGGCTAGTGTATGGAGTATAACCTAAATTACTCCCTCCTCCCAGTACAAATCCCCCCCCCCCCTCCCCCAAGCTCATATTCCCTACAGTACAGATGCTATTCAACAGCCCCAATCCCAGTACAAATTTTCCCCCAAACTCAAATCCCACCATCCCCCACCCAGTGCACACTCTCAGTACGGATCAAACCCTTCCCAATCCATCAGACCTTACAAACCCCGCCCCTGATCAGTACAGACCACCCCTCAGTACAATCCCCCTACTACGACCTCAGGACCCAGGGCTTCCCTTGTAGTACACAGAAGTGAGTTGGGGGGGTAAATATCATTGTATGAAACAACACTGCAGACAGCACTGGATCTCCAATAGGACAAACAGGTATTTCTTACAATTATCGAGCAGATATAATAAACCTTTAAAATGTTTGTATAAGTTGCAATAAGAAACTGATTGTAGGTGAGTCAGGTATGACCTGACCCAGTGTTGGTACTACGCGCCCCTCTCCTTGTTTGATCTAAGGGTGTGACGTACCAGTAAATGATCCTGGGAGAAAAGGTTCTGAATCCTCTCCTGTGTGTCCTTCTCTTCTCCCGACCTCTCCAGAGAGTTCAGAGCCTCCTCGCAGAACTCCCTGCGTAGTGTCGCTGTGATCACCTCTCCGGGATCCACCATTCCCTGCAAAGGGGAGAAAAACAACATCAATGACGTCCTCATAGTGAAGTGGGGGAAAAAAACAAAAAAAAAAACAAAAAAAAAAAAAACAAAAAAAACACAACTATTGCCCACAGAAACCAAACCAGTTTCCTGATGCTGCTTATGTTTTGGCCTCCCTGGTTTCTCCTCCCCTCCTCATCAACATACTAATGAAATATAAAAAACAAAACAAAAAAACAAACAAAAAAAACACACACACCACACCTTTTTCTGTTTACATACATTATTTTAGACACAGTGATGTCATCACTGGGTCTCTGTGCTCCTTTATACAATGCAGGCAGATCATTGCTGGTAGGAGGGGCCAGCAGGGGGCTGTACATACCTTCCTGAAGATATCACAGCACCCAGCCTCGGTGCTCCTCGGTCCTGGATGCAAGCAGGGGGCTGGATCTTGGGAGGAGTTATGCAAAATGTCTTGATGGGTGGGTCCACCTGGAGGAGTGGGTATTCCTAGGCAGGCTACATTTACAAAGTAGCGCCCCACATGCGATGCTGAGCCTCTGCGATTGACAGAACTGAAATCAAAATGTATGAAAGGGGCAGGGCCAGGGACAGTCAAGCTGGTGAGTAAAGGGTTAGATGATGCTGGGTGTCCGCCAGCCAGGAACTGAGGTGGGTTCTGACTTGCTGCAGCTTCTAACCTATAGCGCGAGAAGCTCACAGTGGAGAGACAAGCGACTGCAGGAAATCTCACCACAAGGGATTTATATTGTAAAGAGCTGCGTAGACTGTTGGCACTATATATATCCTGAATAATGATAATAATAATAATAATAATAACTACTGTCCCCGACACCTGAAACACCAGGCAATGGCCTGCAAAAATAGATTTTAAAAAAAAAGGGGGTAACAGTGGTCCCCAACTGCCAAGATTTGCTGCTTTTACAGATTTCACTTGCCACCTGCTGGTAAGATTTAGTACTGCAACGTGACCATAAACAGTTAAAGTCGTCTATGGAAACCACTGCATATACCACTCATACTAGTCTGCCAGGTGATGTGGGTAGCAGGAGAATGGAGGTCTTATTTTATGCTGGGCACTGGGGGAGGGGCAGGCAGCTCAGAGTTTCTAGATATTAATCTTATAGGAGTCCTCCAAGCGTGGTCAGCCATAAAAGCAGCAATAACAGGATGGTTTCAGCATTTCTTTACCAAGAAATGCTTTTCTCTCGGTCACTTTTACTATCAGTGTACGTCTTCAACCACTTTAGGTCCGCCCCATAGCAGATTTACTGCAACTGCTCTCCTGTGCAGGATCACGTACACTATATTACCAAAAGTATTGGGACACCTGCCTTTACACACACATAGTGTGTGTGTGTGTGTGTGTATATATTATATATATATTTATATATATTATATATATATATATATATATATATATATATATATATATATATATATATATATAAAACTTTAATAGCATCCCTGTCTTAGTATTGAGTTGCCCCCCCACAGCTATAACAGCTTCAACTCCTCTAGGAAGGCTGTCCACAAGGTTTAGGAGTGTGTCTATGGGAATGTTTGACCATTCTTCCAGAAGAGCATTTGTGAGGTCAGGCACTGATGTTGGATGAGAAGGCCTGGCTCGCAGTCTCCACTCTAATTCATCCCAAAGGTGTTCCATCGGGTTGAGGTCAGGACTCTGTGCAGGCCAGTCAAGTTCCTCCACCCCCAAACTCGCTCATCCATGTCTTTAAGGACCAGGTCTCAGCTGAAATCATTGGCTTAAATCGGCTCTTGGCCTCAGGGAGGCGGACCCCCTGGTGAAGGACGGCTCCTCTCTGCAGTCCTTCATTAGGCAATACATTGACAGGAGTCGTTCAGTCAGTGTATGGTGGGCTCATCATGGGGGATATCGCAGTTTTATAAAAAACAGAAAATAATTTCCTGTTGCGACATCCAATCGAGTAAACATGCATCGTATACAGGATTGCAGAGGTTACAGTTTTGTGAGTCCAGAGAGGAGATATCAGGTGAGTGGCTGATAACTGTCTACTCACCCCAGGTATAGCCCACTGGCCGCAATCCTTCCTCTGAATGGCTACAAACTGTAAGATGGCTTTCCCCGTCTCCGGGTCGGTCACTTTCTCTCCTGAAGTGTTTCTCTTCCACCTGTAGGGGGAGACAAATCATGACTGATATTTGCACCAAAGAGTTAAAAAAAAAAAAAAAAAAAAAAAATCCATCCTCAGTGTTCATCAGGCAAACAACTAAAATACAAATTCAGTGCCTCAAAAAAAGTATTCACACTCCATGAAATTTTCCACATTTTGTCATGTTACAACCAAAAACGTAAATGTATTTTATTGGGATTTTATGTGATAGACCAACACAAAGTGGCACATAATTGTGAAGAGGAAGGAAAATGATCAATGATTATCAACATTTTTTACAAATAAATATGTGAAAAGTGTGGGGTACATTTGTATGGCGCCCCCTGAGTTAATACTTTGTAGAACCTCCTTTTTCTGCAATTACAGCTGCAAGTCTTTTTGGGGATGTCTCTGCCAACTTTTACATCTAGAGGGACATTTTTGCCCATTCTTCTTTGCACAATAGCTCAAGCTCTGTCAGATTGGATGGAGAGCGTCTGTGAACAGCAATTTTCAAGTCTTGCCACAGATTCTCAATTGGATTTAGGTCTGGACTTTGACTGGGCCATTCTAACACATGAATATGCTTTGATCTAAACCATTCCATTGTAGCTCTGGCTGTATGTTTAGGGTCGTTGTCCTGCTGGAAGGTGAACCTCCGTCCCAGTCTCAAGTCTTTTGCAGACTCTAATGCCGTGTACACACGGGCAGACTTTGACAACAAAGGTCCGACGGTCTTTCTAATGAAAGGACTTGCCTACACACGATCACACCAAAGTCGGACGGATTCGTACGTGATGCCGTACACCGGACTAAAGTAAGGAAGTTGATAGCCAGTAGCCAATAGCTGCCCTAGCGTCGGTTTTTGTCCATCGGACTAGCATACGGACGAGCGGATTTTTCCACCGGACCCGAGTCCGTCGGAAAGATTTGAAGCATGTTCCAAATCTAAAGTCCGTCAGATTTTTGACCGAAAAAGTCCACTGCAGGTCCGATGAAGCCCACACACGGTCGAATTGTCCGTTGGACCAGTCCGGTCGAAAAGTCGTGTGTACTCGGCAGGTTTTCTTCTTATGCCGCGTACACACGAGCGGACTTTACGGCAGACTTTGCCCGGCGGACTTTTCGACGTACTTTACGACGGACTTTCTGAATGAACGGACTTGCCTACACACAATCAACCAAAGTCCATCGAATTCGTACGTGATGACTTACGACCGGACTAAAACAAGGAAGTTCATAGCCAGTAGCCAATAGCTGCCCTAGTGTGGCTTTTTGTCCGTCGAACTAGCATACAGACAGCGGACTTTTCGGACTCGATTTCGACGGATTAATTTAAAACATGTTTCAAATCTAAGTCCGTCCAACTTTTGAGAAAACAAAGTCCGCTGGAGCCCACACACGATCGAATTGTCCAACGAAATCCAGTCCGCCGGGCAAAGTCTGCCGTAAAGTCCGCTCGTGTGTACGCGGCATAAGATTGCCCTGTATTTGGCTCCATCCATCTTCCCATCAACTCTGACCAGCTTCCCTGTGCCTGCTGAAGAAAAGCATCTCCACTACATGATGCTGCCACCACCATGTTTTACGGTGGGGATGGTGTGTTCAGGGTGATGTGCAGTGTTAGTTCTCCACCACACATAGTGTTTTACTTTTAGGCCAAAATGTTCAATTTTGGTCTCATCTGACCAGAGCACCTTCTTCTTCTCTCTTTGCTGTGTCCCCCACATGGCTTCTCGCAAACTGCAAACAGGACTTCTTACGGCTTTCTTTCAACAATGGCTTTCTTCTTGTCACTCTTCCATAAAGACCAGATTTGTGGAGTGGATGACTAATAGTTGTCCTGTGGACAGATTCTCCCACCTGAGCTGTGGATCTCTGCAGCTCCTCCAGAGTTACCATGGGCCTCTTGGCTGATTCTCTAATTAATGTTCTCCTTGCCCGGCCTGTCAGTTTAGGTGGACGGCCATGTCTTGGTAGGTTTGCAGTTGTGCCATACTCTTTCCATTTTCAGATGATGGATTGAACAGAGCTCCGTGAGATGTTCAAAGCTTGGGATTTTTTTTTTTATAGCCTAACCCTGCTTTACACTTCTCCACAACATTATCCCTGACCTGTCTGGTGTGTTCCTTGGCCTTCATGATGCTGTTTGTTCACTAAGGTTCTCCAACAAACCTCTGAGGGCATCACAAAACAGCTGTATTTATTCTGAGATTAAGACCCCTTTCACACTCTGCCGCCACGTAAAGTGGCACTATTTTTAGTCTGTCGTTATTCGGCTGCTAGCGGGGCGGTTTTAACCGGAGCGGCGTTTTGCTGGTGGTATCGCAGCGCTGCCCCATTGATTTCAATGGGGAGCAGCGGTGGAGGAGCGGTCAGTTCACCGCTCCAAAGAAGCTGCTGGCAGGACTTTTTCTGACGCCCTGCCAGCGCACCGCTCCAGTGTGAAAGGGGTCTAAGTTACACACCGGTGGACTCTATTTACTAATTAGGTGACTTCTGAAGGCAATTGGTTCCACTAGATGTTAGTTAGGGGTATCAGAATAAAGGGGGCTGAATACAAATGTACGCCACACTTTTCAGATATTTATTTGTAAACAATGTTGAACCATTTATCATTTTCCTTCCACTTCACAATTATGTGCCACTTTGTGTTGGTCTATCACATAAAATCCCAATAAAATACATTTATGTTTTTGGTTGTAACATGACAAACTGTGGAAAATTTCAAGGGGTATGAATACTTTTTTTTTTAAAAAGACAGATGAAATAAATGCTGTATATGGGAGCCATGTTATTTGTATTTCTGTCCATCCAGTCCTAAGACTTAAAGAGCTAAGTAGGCGTGGCATAGGAAACAAAAAAATGTGGCACGCGCAGTGCGCCGCGCCCAAAAAATGGGCGTGGTTTACGTGGAATGGTGGGCGTGGCTTGAAGGGGCGTGACTCAAAGGGGGTGTGGTTAGAGTCTGAGATGAACGAGGGATGGAGGTAGAAACAAAGGGATGAAGGGACAGCAGGCCCAGATCTTACACCACAATAGAAATGTGTGTATTTCAGAAAGTTTAACAATCAGCAAATAAAGATACTCCAAAAACCTGGTGTTAGTGCTTCAATCATCCCTTCACCATGGTTGTTATGGTGTCAGGATGATAGAAGCGCATTATTATCATTATTACATTGTAATAAGAATTTAAATAGTTCAACTCACCATATTGCAGAACCAGTGGGAGCCCCAAGTGTGTCACTTGTCACGTCGCCTGCCACCAGATGCCATCAGGTGTCCCCAGTAGATTCCCTCCTTACATCTCAGGTGTCCCCAGCGGAGTGCTTCCTTACATCTCAGGTGAGTGTGGGGGTCCCTCTATGACAGGTGGTCAGTGTGGAGATTAGGGGTCCCTCTATGACAGAGGGTAGGTCCCAGAGGGACCCCTACACTCCACACTGCCCTATCCCCTGTCATAGAGGGACCCCTACACTCCACACTGCCCTATCCCCTGTCATAGAGGGACCCCTACACTCCACACTGCCCTACCCCCTGTCACAGAGGGACCCCTACACTCCATACTGCCCTACCCCCTGTCATAGAGGGACCCCTACACTCCACACTGCCCTACCCCCTGTCATAGAGGGACCCCTACACTCTACACTGACCTACCCCCTGTCATAGAGCCTCTATGACAGGGGGTAGGTCAAGAAACATCCAAACTGGTGCACTCACTCACAGGGCTGCTGTTAGAAATTATTGGGACCCCATACAACCTATCTCATAGGGCCCCCACCCCCTGAGGAGGGAAAGAGGGAGGTAAGAGGAGGAGGTGAGAGAGAGAGGCAGTAAGGGGGGGGGGGGGGTGAGAGAAAGGGGGGGAGGAGAGATGAAAGAAGGGGATCTGACAGAAGAGGGGGGGTTTGACATTACACGAGGAGGACTATACGTTACAGCCTTTCGTGTCCCACAATACAGGAGGACTACCAGTCCCAGCCTACCATGCCCCCCAATACAGGAGGACTACAAGTACAACTCCCAGCCTCCCATGTCCCAGCTACTAGGAGGACTACAAGTCCCAGCCTCTCATGTCCCAGCTACGAGGAGAACTATAAGTCCCAGCCTCCCATGTCCCAGCTACTAGGAGGACTACAAGTCCCAGCCTCCCATGTCCCAGCTACGAGAAGAACAAGTCCCAGCTACTAGGAGGACTACAAGTCCCAGCCTCCCATGTCCCAGCTACGAGAAGAACAAGTTCCAGCTACTAGGAGGACTACAAGTCCCAGCCTCTCATGTCCCAGCTACGATGTGAACTAAAAGTCCCAGCCTCCCATGCCTCAGCTACTAGGAGGACTACAAGTCCCAGCCTCTCATGTCTTAGCTATGAGCAGAACTACAAGTCCCAGCCTCCCATGCCTCAGCTACTAGGAGGACTACAAGTCCCAGCCTCTCGTGTCTCAGCTACGAGGAGAACTATAAGTCCCAGCCTCCCATGTCCCAGCTACTAGGAGGACTACAAGTCCCAGCCTCTCATGTCCCAGCTACGAGAAGAAGAACAACAAGTCCCAGCTACTAGGAGGACTACAAGTCCCAGCCTCCCATGTCCCAGCTACTTGTAGTCCTCCTGTATATAGGAACATGGAAGGCTGGGAGGAGGGGTGTCTGACAGAGAGGAGAGGGGGCGGCTGACACAGCAGATGAGAGAGACCATTGACCAACCTCAGGAAGCAGAGACACACAGCACTAGTTAGAACTCCAGGAGCATGCAGGGCTGGCGTGATTACCCACAGACACAGTCCAGCCCTGCATCCACATGTGACCAGTTCCCTCATGTCCTCCATCCGTCCTGCACATGACCTGCTCGGCCAATCACAGGACACCTGCCGCTGCCCAATGCTGAGCCTGAGCTCGGCTCAAACACAGAGCTGATCAATGTTTAGGCAGCAGTGTGAACAGGCACGGGATGATCATGCACCCCTCCGGGGGCGGGGGGTGGGCGGCGCCGCAGCTCTCTTTCCATTGTAGCTTGAACCCGCCTGGTCCTCTGGAAAATGGCGGCCGACGGAGACATTATCTCCGCCGGCTGCGGACCTCTAGTGGCGGAGAAGGACATCTCCTGGTAAACACTAAAATCGGGAAAAGGGTCCAAATCCTGGGAATGTCCTGGGAAATTCGGGACTATTGGCAACTATGCATCACAGCTAAGTCACCTCCCTTGTCCCTCAATGGTAATTGCACAGTTAAAACGGCTCTTCAGTCATTTTTTCATCTTTCCATCTATTAAATCTTCTGTCCTTGTTTTACTATCCAAAGTTAAAACATTTTTTTTCTGCCAGTAAATCCCTTATACAGCCCACTTCTTTCTTGTCTGGTCATTAGCCTAGGCTTATTATGTGAGTTTGCCAGAAAGTGGGGGGGGGGGTCATAAGAGGGCCAATGAGAGCTGCAGAGCTGGAGGTGTGCCTCTGTGTAAATCCAGGAAGTGAACAGGAAGCAGCTTCAGCTGCCCACAGTTAAAATGGTTGCAGACTCAGTGGAGGGAGATTTCTGCAGCATATTTGGCAAGTACAGAATCACAGTATATATAAAATAATATGCAAAGTGGTTGGAGAGAAGCTTCAGAATGGCAAAGATGTTTTTATCACAAATTATGTGAGCAGACTGCCGTTCCTCTTTAAGGAACAGGCTGATTGCTAAATATGGAATGATTGTACTGTACGAAGAAAAAATGTCTGTGGGAAATAAAAACGTTTAATTAGAAAAAAAAAAAAAAAAAAAAATGAACAGGCTGGTAAGGTCATCTCTTTGCTCTCTCCTCCTGTCAGCACGGTCCTGGTTAGCACATGTGAATGCAGAATAACTGGCTGGCCCGAAGCACTAATCCTCCCCTCTCTCAGCCTGAGTGCTGCTGAAAGAGCTTACAAGACATTGAAATCCAGCAAAATCAGATATTTATATTAGTTGCATTTAAAAGAGATCATGTTGCTATACACAATATTATAAAGCAAGCCTGTAAAATGATGGCAGCAAACGCTTAACCTTTCCTGCTGTCTGCATTGCTGAACTCAGCTCCAGTCCTTAGAAAGCTTCTGCTGATGTCCCCAGTGAAACCAACCCATCTGGGAGTGTCCACCTCCTGAGTCCCCCCCCCCCCCGCCTCTCAATGGTTTCTTCCTCTGATTTCGCCACTGTTCCTGTAATAGGTGGGAGGTCAGAGGAAGGAAGCTGGGGGGGGGGCGTGGCTGCAGGGGACCCAGCAGTTCTCACTGGATGGGCGCAGGCATATGATGAACCCAGCTCTGCAAGCTCGCCAGGCAGCCATCACTATACTGGGCCAATCATAAGCTGTTGCGGTAGTCCCTACCCCCCAGCTGCATTTATATATGTGGCTGCAGAGCAGGAAATGCCCCGATTGCAGATGATTGGCCCAATACAGGTGACAGCTTCCTGGCGGGCTCACACATGTGGGTTTAACCACTTAAAGACCGGGCCTCTTTTTTAGATGTGTTGTTTACAAGTTAAAAACAGGTTTTTTTTGCTAGAAAATTACTTAGAACCCCCAAACATCATACTTTTTTTTTTTCTAACACCCTGGAGAATAAAATGGCGGTCGTTGCAATACTTTCTGTCACACCGTATTTGCACAGCTGTCTTACAAGCGCACTTTAAAAAAAAAAAAAAAAAAAAAAAAAACACTTTTTTTTAATTAAAAAATAAGACAACAGTAAAGTTAAAAAGAGCGAAAGGGGAAAATACTGCGCTCAAAAAATGAGTATATAGACTATAGAGCATAACAAAACATATAAAAGCAGCGGCATGCAGTGGGATATACGCACAGGAAACAGTAGGAACCAATCGTTCCCCATTGATAACGGCTGCTAATGACAAAACGCGTCTGGAGGAAAAGTACGCAGTGACCTCACCACGCGATCTTACTAGGAGGACGGGCTCCGTGTGTGTATGCCGGTCGGGACCTTTTAATTATGCATACAATCTTCTACTTAAGTGTAAGTGCATTACCTTGCTTTTAATAAACACAGTTTAGACAGTATTACGCTATGGTTAGTCTGGTTTCTTCTGGGGCACCCGTTTGAGTACAGGACGAATACCATAGGTGGAGAGAGGAAGGGTTTTGTACGATCCAGCCCACCGGCACCAGTGTTGACATCTACAAGCTAAAGGCCTTGGCTGGGCTATAGCCATCCGTCCTTTATGCTTGCCATCTGGTAAGCTGATATTAGTTACGGTGGTTGGGCTTTCATGTCTGTGCATATACACTGTGGTGATGTCAAGATTACAAGTGTTTCATATGGACTCTTTTTATCATTGATGGTTTTGATTGGACTTACCGATTAAGATTTTTTTAGCGCGGCTTCTCCACTCCCAACAGTAGAGTTAGCCCAACTTTTTTTTATACCGTGAAAGATAATGTTGCACCGAGTAAATTGATACCCAACATGTCACGCTTCAATATTGCGCCCGCTCGTGGAATGGCGACAAACTTTTATTCTTAAAAATCTCCATAGGCGACATTTAAAAAAATTCTACAGGTTGCACGTTTTTAGTTACAGAGGAGGTCTAGGGCTAGAATTATTACTCTCGCTCTACCGATTGCGGCGATACCGCACATGTGTGGTCTAAACACCGTTTTTCATACACGGTCGCTATGGTTGCATTTAAAAAAAAATTTTTTTCCTTATTTATTTTACCTTTTTTTTTTTTAAAACATTGTAAAGATAAAAAGAAGTGTCACTTTTATTCCTATTACAAGGAATGCATCATTAAATATGAGATATGGGGTCTAAAACCTGAGATCTCATGTTTACACTAAAATGCAATAAAAAATAAATAAATACAAAAATTTTTGTCATTTAAAAAAAAAAAAAAAAAAAAAAGGCCTTTTATGAGCTATGGGCGAAAGTGACGTTTCGGACGTCGCTTCCGCCCTGCAGTGTCATGGAGACGGGTGGGGGCCATCTTCCCCTCACTCGTCTCCATGCACAGCCACGGCAACGACCTGGAGGATGGGATAAACAGTTCAATCTTTGTATTTGCGGACAATACTAAGCTAAGAAGGGCAATAACTTCTCCGCAGGATGTGGAAACCTTGCAAAAAGACCTGAACAAACAAATTAATGGGGTGGGCAACTACATGGCATATGAGGTTCAATGTAGAAAAATGTAAAATAATGCATTTGGGTGGCAAAAATCTGAATGCAATCTATAGACTGGGGGGAGAACCTCTGGGGGAATCTAGGATGGAAAAGGACCTGGGGGTCCTAGTAGATGATAGGCTCAGCAATGGCATGCAATGCCAAGCTGCTGCTAACAAAGCAAACAGAATATTGGCATGAAAAAGGGGATCAACTCCAGAGATAAAACGATAATTCTCCCGCTCTACAAGACTCTGGTCCGGCCGCACCTAGAGTATGCTGTCCAGTTCTGGGCACCAGTCCTCAGGAAGGATGTACTGGAAATGGAGCGAGTACAAAGAAGGGCAACAAAGCTAATAAAGGGTCTGGAGGATCTTAGTTATGAGGAAAGGTTGCGAGCACTGAACTTATTCTCTCTGGAGAAGAGACACTTGAGAGGGGATATGATTTCAATATACAAATACCGTACTGGTGACTCCACAATAGGGATAAAACTTTTTCGCAGAAGAGAGTTTAATAAGTCTCGTGGCCACTCATTACAATTAGAAGAAAAGAGGTTTAACCTTAAACTACGTAGAGGGTTCTTTACTGTAAGAGCGGCAAGGATGTGGAATTCCCTTCCACAGGCGGTGGTCTCAGCGGGGAGCATTGATAGCTTCAAGAAACTATTAGATAATCACCTGAATGACCGCAACATACAGGGATATGTAATGTAATACTGACATATAATCACACACATAGGTTGGACTTGATGGACTTGTGTCTTTTTTCAACCTCACCTACTATGTAACTATGATCGCCTTCGGTGCTGCCGACGGCTCCGGTAAGCGGCGGAGGGCCCTCTCTCGCCGATAAAAGTGATCTTGCGGCGAATCCGCCACAGAGACCACTATTATCTTGTGCCGCCCGAACACGAGGATACCGGGGTTATGGCAGCTAGCTGTCATCTTTTATAGGTATGGCTTGCTTTACAACGTGCTGTATGGGGACCGGGTCCCTTTAATGATGATTTAAAGTGGTTGTAAACCTCAGACATGAAATATGAACAAAGCCTATCCCTCTATAGTGTGTACTTGTCTCAATCCAGAGCACTAAGTGTAATTTCTGTCTGCTGCCTCCTTCCTCTGCTATCAGCGTGAATCGCTTCTGACAAGTTTTCCTGACACCAAGAGAAAAATGGTGACAGGTGGAGGGACCTCCAGCTAATTGACAGCTTCAGCTCTGTTCCCGTGTGAAGGAGGGTGTGTGTCCCTTCTGTCCAATCAGCTCTCAGAGCTTTCATCACTGAGCTCTTTAGCTCCCCACCCCCTGCTTTCTGGGCTCTCAGACAAGCTTTATACATTCTGCACTTTGAATGGATGTAGAGAAGAGAAGACTGCAGATAAAACAAGTACAACTTATGTAGGAGGATTTGTTTAGGCTCTGTGTATCACCCGGAGGTCAGTCACTTCACTGTGTATATGGAAGGGTTTACAACGACTTTAATAAATAAATAACTACATTCATAGTGGAAATCCTTACCGTGTGATGATGGGGTCAGCTGCATGGTTGGGTCCCCACCTTCCCAGTAACCCTCTTCCTGTCACCCCCGTCCTTCCACTGGGGTTCCTGACAAGAACACATTGTGACAGATGTCAGAGGTGAATCACAACTTCAACAGCAAGATGTGTTCTTTGCACTTACTTGGGCTTCCCGTCCTCCACCAGGTACACCCCCTCGAAGCTGGTCCTCTGCACATGGCCGTCCAGAGTGTTGTACTTCGGGTGAAAGTCTTCAGCGCTGCAAGACACAATGACCGGACTTCACATACATGCAGCTCACCAAGAATCATAGGGAGTAGTGTGCAGGAACACGGGACAGGAAGGTGAAGGGATTGGTGCCAAACCTGTGGCACTTTTGTAACATGTCTGCAGTCTCTGACCATCTCCCGTCTCATGTCTGCAGTCTCTTAACCATCTCCCGTCTCATGTCTGCAGTCTCTTAACCATCTCCCGTCTCATGTCTGCAGTCTCTTAACCATCTCCCGTCTCATGTCTGCAGTCTCTTAACCATCTCCCGTCTCATGTCTGCAGTCTCTTAACCATCTCCCGTCTCATGTCTGCAGTCTCTTAACCATCTCCCGTCTCATGTCTGCAGTCTCTTAACCATCTCCCGTCTCATGTCTGCAGTCTCTTAACCATCTCCCGTCTCATGTCTGCAGTCTCTTAACCATCTCCCGTCTCATGTCTGCAGTCTCTTAACCATCTCCCGTCTCATGTCTGCAGTCTCTTAACCATCTCCCGTCTCATGTCTGCAGTCTCTTAACCATCTCCCGTCTCATGTCTGCAGTCTCTTAACCATCTCCCGTCTCATGTCTGCAGTCTCTTAACCATCTCCCGTCTCATGTCTGCAGTCTCTGACCATCTCCCGTCTCATGTCTGCAGTCTCTGACCTTCTCCCGTCTCATGTCTGCAGTCTCTGACCTTCTCCCGTCTCATGTCTGCAGTCTCTGACCTTCTCCCGTCTCATGTCTGCAGTCTCTGACCTTCTCCCGTCTGCAGTCTCTGACCGTTTCCCGTCTGCAGTCTCTGACCTTCTCCCGTCTGCAGTCTCTGACCGTTTCCCGTCTGCAGTCTCTGACCGTTTCCCGTCTGCAGTCTCTGACCGTTTCCCGTCTGCAGTCTCTGACCGTTTCCCGTCTGCAGTCTCTGACCGTTTCCCGTCTGCAGTCTCTGACCGTTTCCCGTCTGCAGTCTCTGACCGTTTCCCGTCTGCAGTCTCTGACCGTTTCCCGTCTGCAGTCTCTGACCGTTTCCCGTCTGCAGTCTCTGACCGTTTCCCGTCTGCAGTCTCTGACCGTTTCCCGTCTGCAGTCTCTGACCATCTCCTGTCTGCAGTCTCTGACCATCTCCTGTCTGCAGTCTGACCATCTCCTGTCTGCAGTCTCTGACCATCTCCTGTCTGCAGTCTCTGACCATCTCCTGTCTGCAGTCTCTGACCATCTCCTGTCTGCAGTCTCTGACCATCTCCTGTCTGCAGTCTCTGACCATCTCCTGTCTGCAGTCTCTGACCATCTCCTGTCTGCAGTCTCTGACCATCTCCTGTCTGCAGTCTCTGACCATCTCCTGTCTCATGTCTGCAGTCTCTGACCATCTCCTGTCTCATGTCTGCAGTCTCTGACCATCTCTTGTATCATGTCTGCAGTCTCTGACCTTCTCCTGTCTCATGTCTGCAGTCTCTGACCATCTCCTGTCTCATATCTGCAGTCTCTGACCATCTCCTGTCTCATGTCTGCAGTCTCTGACCATCTCTTGTATCATGTCTGCAGTCTCTGACCTTCTCCTGTCTCATGTCTGCAGTCTCTGACCTTCTCCTGTCTCATATCTGCAGTCTCTGACCATCTCCTGTCTCATGTCTGCAGTCTCTGACCATCTCCTGTCTCATGTCTGCAGTCTCTGACCATCTCCTGTCTCATGTCTGCAGTCTCTGACCATCTCCTGTCTCATGTCTGCAGTCTCTGACCATCTCCTGTCTCATGTCTGCAGTCTCTGACCATCTCCTGTCTCATGTCTGCAGTCTCTGACCATCTCCTGTCTCATGTCTGCAGTCTCTGACCATCTCCTGTCTCATGTCTGCAGTCTCTGACCATCTCCTGTCTCATGTCTGCAGTCTCTGACCATCTCCTGTCTCATGTCTGCAGTCTCTGACCATCTCCTGTCTCATGTCTGCAGTCTCTGACCATCTCCTCTATCATGTCTGCAGTCTCTGACCATCTCCTCTATCATGTCTGCAGTCTCTGACCATCTCCTCTATCATGTCTGCAGTCTCTGACCATCTCTTGTACCATGTCTGCAGTCTCTGACCATCTCCTCTATCATGTCTGCAGTCTCCCGCTGCTTGTAAAAACAATCCAGCAGCTAGATAACCACTAGGATTGCTTTTACAAGAGAGCCGACAGCGTGTACAGGTACGTTGCTGGTCAGAAAAATGGTTAATCAGACAAAAAAAAAAAAAAAAAAAAAAAATATGCCCAATATGTAGCATAATCTAGCCACACCCACTTTTTGCTATGTGCACTGCAGGTCACTGTCTCCCTGTTAGGGGCCCCAGTGCGTTACTTTGCCCAGGGGCCCATAAAGCTATTAAGATGGCACAGACAGGAAGTCTCACACTGGATGACTGCACAGATCTAGAAAAAATACACAAAAAGTACATTGAGATTCAGGAAGAATACATATGAGGAATGTATAGAGACAAGATTTGTTTAGCTTGGGGTTCAACCTAAAAACAGGAACTGAAGTTTTCTTTAAATATTGCACAGAGCCGGGCTTTAAACATACAAAGCGTTTGATCCAGATTAAGAGAATTACAAAAATAGAAGAGGAAAAACCAGCCAGGTAAAAAACAAACGCCTCTCACCTGTGTGGCGGGTCTGCCCAGACTGGCTGGGCGAGCACAGGGCGAGCCGTGTACTCTACAGGCTCGTACTCCGGCCAATCAACAGACCAGTTGACCTTTTCTGGGGGTACCGGCCACCTCTCCACCTGAGAACCTGGATACGGAGAGGTGAGCGCCTTCACGTGACCCGTCATGGCAGGCTGCCGGCTGCGCTTACTGTACCAGTATGCAAACACGAAGCTGTAGAGAGAACAATAGACCAGACATTAGATCGGTCACCTCACCCCATAAGCTATTCCTAATTTATGAAGACAAATGACAAATCACCTGACAGCAAACAATCAATGGAAAGCTTCCACCAGGACAATAACAGGACAACAATCTAAGATTGGCTGCTATGGGGCAAAACTGACACACAATCTGGTAACCACTTAGTTTAAGAGTTACTCCTGTGGTGTCCATTAATGAGGGGTTCCCACCATCCCTGTGCTGAGTTTCCGGGTCTGTACACCTGATGTGCCCATTATGAGGGATTCCCACCATCCCTATGCCGAGTTCCTGGGTCTGTACACCTGCTGTTCCCCTTATGAGGGGTTCCCACCACCCCTATTTTGAGTTCCGGGGTCTGTACATCTGATGTGCCCATTATGAGGGGTTCCCATCACCCCTGTGCTGAGTTCCTGGGTCTGTACACCTGCTGTGCCCATTATGAGGGGTTCCCACCATCCCTGTGCTGAGTTCCTGGGTCTGTACACCTGCTGTGCCCCTTATGAGGGGTTCCCACCATCCCTGTGCCGAGTTCCTGGGTCTGTACACCTGCTGTGCCCCTTATGAGGGGTTCCCACCATCCCTGTGCCGAGTTCCTGGGTCTGTACACCTGCTGTGCCCCTTATGAGGGGTTCCCACCACCACTGTTTTTAGTTCCCAGGTCTGTACACCTGATGTGCCCATTATGAAGAGCTCCCACCATCCCTGCTTGAACAAAGGGAAGATCAGCGTTCTAAGGTGGGCAAGAACAAAAGACATGGAACTACGGCAGGGAGATCTTACATTTGGAGTCCCCAAGATTCAGCCCACCAGGCCCCACCTATCACTAAACTGTCACTTGTGTAACCAACATGTGAAATCATATGGATTGAATTTGCACCTTCCAAAAGCAGCTAGTGCAGCTGTGATGGAAACCGTGGTAAGAAGACGAGGCACGTTGAGCCACACCATCCAAGCGACTCCGATCCACCAATTGCAGTAGCGTCAGTCTTCCTAGCTGTGGAGGTGAGGGATAAGACGACACAAATCAAACAGAGAAAAGAAAAAAAAACATCCAAACGACTTGCTTCCTATAGAACAAAAGAAAAGGGGCGACACAGACTACAGTACAGCAAAATGGTAGACATCCCCAATGGTGCTCTTCAAAGGGGTCAGCCCAATCATAAGTGAGATTTCAGCTATAGTTGGGAACCCAAGGGGCAGAGTCACCTTCTGACTTTCTATGTTTTTTTGGGGAACTCTGAGATATCGTACCATTAGCTGCTGGCTAGCAGAGAGTTTTGGGTGTTCCCATTACTGCATTCCCTGTAAGATTGGATAACAGGGAGAGTGAGAAGGTGTACAGACCCAGGAATTCAGTAAAGAGATGGTGGGAACCCCTCATAATGGGCACAGCAGGTGTACAGACCCAGAAACTCAGCACAGGGATGGTGGGGACCCCTCATAATGGGCACAGTAGGTGTACAGACCCAGGAACTCAGCACAGGGATGGCGGGAACCTCTCATAATGGGCACAGCAGGTGTACAGACCCAGGAACCCAGTGCAGAGATTTCACCAAGAGTCCCGAGAGACAGAAGAGACTGTCAGGGGTTAAGTCTCCAGCATCCAAACACTTACACTTATCTCTGCAGCCTTCTTGATGGTTGGTAAGTGTCTGCTCCACCAAGTTCTTTCTCCTTCTTACTCTGATTTAGCACAGAAGAAGTTGGACAATAGACAATGTCAAAGTCAAGCAGGGAGAGGTTGCATAGATGAAAAACCTGTCTGACCACCTCTGTCCCTGAACAGAGTGATGCGGTGGCACATCTGCCCCCTTGTATGGAAGTGTTCTGTTTTGGCAGGTCAGTCAACATAGATTTGAGCCCTACCTGAACCACGTCTGGTTTGGTAAAGCTCCGTGTATCAAACAATTGCCATGTTGGCATAAAATACCAGGGGTTTCACCTTTTTATTTCCAGCTCAGTGCTGCCGATCTCCTGCATGCAGCCTCCTTCAGCCACTTCCAGTCTACATGCACCAGCTCCACCAACCGGCTGCACATCATTGCTCTGGACCGGCTTCCTGACAGGGACCGTGTCTGAGCAATGTGTGTCTGCACAGCCACTCATAGTCCACCAGGAGTGGATGTGACAAGCTGACAAGGACAGGAAGGGCCCCAACAAGGACAGGAAGGACCCCAACAAGGACAGGAAGGGCCTGAACTGAACAAGGACTTCCATGGCAGGAATTATTTACATGAAAACGGCTGATTTTAAAAAGGTCAAAGTTGAACTGCAATCAGATATGAAAAGACAAAATAATGCAGGTCTGTATTCATCAATGCAAGAATGCATCATGATCCTTTAGGCCTCATTCATGCAGATGGCGGTAAAAACGGGTGGTCGTGCTGCGATTTTACTGCCCACCTAAAAGGAGAACATGCAGCCGCTCAGGGCTGTACACATGCAGTGCCAAAAATGTTACCCGGTTGCGTACTGCCGCTGAATACGACCTATTCCAGGTAAAAGGTCATTCATTACCTACAAGGGCTTGGCAATGCATTGCCTGGGGATGGGCAGCCGAATGACACATAGGACATCTGGGAAAGCCCCGCTGTCAATCAAAAAGCACAGGGCTGCCGGGGGGACAAGGCGGGAAAGCTTGAGGATAACCTGTCAATAAAGTAGAACTGGTATGCTGGGGGGTGGGGGGGTTGGCAGCGGTAGCAAATCTGACAACAGGCATGCCGTGCTTCAGCATCCCTAGAAATCATCTGCCGGATTTCCAGTCTCTTGATTGGCTGGCAGGAAATGACATGATCCTATATATACATACGGGAGTCCATGCACAGCTCAGTGTATTAAATTCATTTCATTCAGTAGAAGACTAAGCAGGCAGGTACAGTGCTTTGCAAAAGTATTCACCCCGCTTGGCTTTTTACCTATTTTGTTACATTACAGCCTTTAGTTCAATGTTTTTTTTAATCTGAATTATATGTGATGGATCAGAACACAATAGTCTAAGTCGGTGAAGTAAAATTAGAAAAATATATACATAAAACTATTTTTCAGAAATGAAAAACTGATAATTGGCATGCGCGTATGTATTCACTCCCTTTGTTATGAAGCCCATAAAAAGCTCTGGTGCAACCAATTACCTTCAGAAGTCACATAATTAGTGAAATGATGTCCACCTGTGTGCAATCTAAGTGTCACATGATCTGTCATTACATAGACACACCATTTTGAAAGGCCCCAGAGGCTGCAACACCTAAGCAAGAGGCACCACTCACCAAACACTGCCATGAAGACCAAGGAACTCTCCAAACAAGTAAGGGACAATGTTGTTGAGAAGTACAAGTCAGGGTTAGGTTATAAAAAAAAAAATATCCAAATCTTTTATGATCCCTAGGAGCACCATCAAATCTATCATAACCAAATGGAAAGAATATGGCACAACAGCAAACCTGCCAAGGGACGGGCGCACACCAAAACTCACGGACCGGGCAAGGAGGGCATTAATCAGAGAGTTAGGACAGAGACCTAAGGTAACCCTGGAGGAGCTGCAGAGTTCCACAGCAGAGACTGGAGTATCTGTACATAGGACGACAATAAGCCGTACGCTCCATAGAGTTGGGCTTTATGGCAGAGTGGCCAGAAGAAAGCCATTACTTTCAGCAAAAAACAAAATGGCAACGTTTTGAGTTTGTGAAAAGGCATGTGGGAGACTCCCAAAATGTATGGAGGAAGGTGCTCTGGTCTGATGAGGCTAAAATTAAACTTTTTGGCCATCAAAGAAAACGCTATGTCTGGGGCAAACCCAACACATCACATCACCCAAAGAATACCATCCCCACTGTGAAACATGGTGGTGGCAGCATCATGCTGTGGGGATGTTTTTCAGCAGTCGGGACTGGGAAACTAGTCAAAGTTGAGTTGAGCTAAATAAAGGGACATTTTTGAGCAAAACCTGTACCACTCTGTGTGTGATTTGAGGCTAGGACGGAGGTTCACCTTCTAGCAGGACAATGACCCCAAACACACTGCTAAAGCAACACTTGAGTGGTTTAAGGGGGAACATGTAAATGTGTTGGAATGGCCTAGTCAAAGCCCAGACCTCAATCCAATAGAAAATCTGTGGTCAGGCTTAAAGATTGCTGTTCACAAGCGCAAACCATCCAACTTGAAGGAGCTGGAGCAGTTTTGCAAGGAGAAATGGGCACAAATCCCAGTGGTAAGATGTGGCAAACTCATAGAGACTTATCCAAAGCCACTTGGAGCTGTGATAGCCGCAAAAAGTGGCTCTACAAAGTATTGACTTTAGGGGGGTGAATAGTTATGCACATTGACTTTTTTTGTTATTTTGTCCTATTTGTTGTTTGCTTCACAATAAAAAAAAAAAAAAAAATCTTCAAAGTTGTGGGCATGTTCTGTAAATTAGAAGATGCAAATCCTCAAACAATCCATGTTAATTCCAGGTTGTGAGGCAACAAAACAGGAAAAATGCCAAGGGGGGTAAATACTTTTGCAAGGCACTGTAAGTGTTTGGGGTGTGTAATGGGGTTTGGGGTGTAGTTTTTTTTTGGGGAACTCTGAGATATCGTACCATTAGCTGCTGGCTAGCAGAGAGTTTTGGGTGTTCCCATTATTGCATTCCCTGTAACATTGGATAACAGGGAGAGTGAGCAGGTGTACAGACCTGGGAACTCAGCACAGGGATGGTGGGAACCCCTTATAATGGGCACAGCAGGTATACAGACTTGGGAACACAGTTCAGGAATGGTGATAACCCCTCATAATGGGCACAGCAGATGTGCAGACCCAGGAATTCAGCACAGGGATGGTGGGAAGACCTCATAATGGGCACAGCAGGTATACAGACCCAGGAACTCAGTGCAGAGATTTCACCAAGAGTCCCGAGAGACAGAAGAGACTGTCAGGGGTTAAGTCTCCAGCATCCACCAAACACTTATGCCGCGTACACACGGTCGGACTTTTCGTCTACAAAAGTCCGACAGCCTGTCCGACAGACTTCCGGCGGACTTTCGGCGGACTTTCGGCGGACTTGCAGCAGACTTTCTAACGAACGGACTTGCCTACACACGACCACACAAAAGTCCGACGGATTCGTACGTGATGACGTACACCGGACTAAAATAAGGAAGTTCATAGCCAGTAGCCAATAGCTGCCCTAGCATGGGTTTTTGTCCGTCGGACTAGCACACAGACGAGCGGATTTCGGGTCCGTCGTAGTTACGACGTAAAGATTTGAAGCATGTTTCAAATCTAAAGTCCGTCGGATTTGAGGCTGAAAAAGTCTGCTGAAAGTCCGGAGAAGCCCACACACGATCGGATTACCAGCCAGCTTTAGTCCGTCGGCATCCGTTGGACTTTTGTAGACGAAAAGTCCGACCGTGTGTACGCGGCATTACACTTATCTCTGCAGCCTTCTTGATGGTTGGTAAGTGTCTGCTCCACCAAGTTCTTTCTCCTTCTTACTCTGATTTAGCACAGAAGTCGGACAATAGACAATGTCAAAGTCAAGCAGGGAGAGGTTGCATAGATGAAAAACCTGTCTGACCACCTCTGTCCCTGAACAGAGTGATGCGGTGGCACATCTGCCCCCTTGTATGGAAGTGTTCTGTTTTGGCAGGTCAGTCAACATAGATTTGAGCCCTACCTGAACCACGTCTGGTTTGGTAAAGCTCCGTGTATCAAACAATTGCCATGTTGGCATAAAATACCAGGGGTTTCACCTTTTTATTTCCAGCTCAGTGCTGCCGATCTCCTGCATGCAGCCTCCTTCAGCCACTTGCAGTCTACATGCACCAGCTCAACCAATCGGCTGCACATCATTGCTCTGGACCGGCTTCCTGACAGGGACCGTGTCTGAGCAATGTGTGTCTGCACAGCCGCTCATAGTCCACCAGGAGTGGATGTGACAAGCTGACAAGGACAGGAAGGGCCCCAACAAGGACAGGAAGGGCCCCAACAAGGACAGGAAGGGCCTGAACTGAACAAGGACTTCCATGGCAGGAATTATTTACATGAAAACGGCTGATTTTAAAAAGGTCAAAGTTGAACTGCAATCAGATATGAAAAGACAAAAGAACGCAGGTCTGTATTCATCAATGCAAGAATGCATCATGATCCTTTAGGCCTCATTCATGCAGATGGCGGTAAAAACAGGTGGTTGTGCTGCGATTTTACTGTCCACCTAAAAGGAGAACATGCAGCCGCTCAGGGCTGTACACAGGCAGTGCCAAAAATGTTACCCGGTTGTGTACTGCCGTTGAATACGACCTATTCCAGGTAAAAGGTCATTCATTACCTACAAGGGCTTGGCAATGGATTGCCTGGGGATGGGCAGCCGAATGACACATAGGACATCTGGGAAAGCCCCGCTGTCAATCAAAAAGCACAGGGCTGCCGGGGGGACAAGGCAGGAAAGCTCGAGGATAACCTGTCAATAAAGTAGAACTGGGATGCTGGGGGGTGGGGGGGTTGGCAGCGGTAGCAAATCTGACAACAGGCATGGCGTGCTTCAGCATCCCTAGAAATCATCTGCCGGATTTCCAGTCTCTTGATTGGCTGGCAGGAAATGACATGATCCTATATATACACATATGGTAGGGAGTCCATGCACAGCTTAGTGTATTAAATTCAATTAATTCAGTAGAAGACTGTGAGCAGGCAGGTACAGTGCTTTGCAAAAGTATTCACCCCCTTGGCTTTTTACCTATTTTGTTACATTACAGCCTTTAGTTCAATGTTTTTTTTAATCTGAATTATATGTGATGGATCAGAACACAATAGTCTAAGTTGGTGACGTAAAATTAGAAAAATATATACATAAAACTATTTTTCAGAAATGAAAAACTGATAATTGGCATGCGCGTATGTATTCACTCCCTTTGTTATGAAGCCCATAAAAAGCTCTGGTGCAACCAATTACCTTCAGAAGTCACATAATTAGTGAAATGATGTCCACCTGTGTGCAATCTAAGTGTCACATGATCTGTCATTACATAGACACACCTTTTTGAAAGGCCCCAGAGGCTGCAACACCTAAGCAAGAGGCACCACTCACCAAACACTGCCATGAAGACCAAGGAACTCTCCAAACAAGTAAGGGACAATGTTGTTGAGAAGTACAAGTCAGGGTTAGGTTATAAAAAAAAAAAATATCCAAATCTTTGATGATCCCTAGGAGCACCATCAAATCTATCATAACCAAATGGAAAGAACATGGCACAACAGCAAACCTGTCAAGAAACTCACAGACCGGGCAAGGAGGGCATTAGTCGGAGAGGCAGCACAGAGATCTAAGGTAACCCTGGAGGAGCTGCAGAGTTCCACAGTAGAGACTGGAGTATCTGTACATAGGACGACAATAAGCCGTACGCTCCATAGAGTTGGGCTTTATGGCAGAGTGGCCAGAAGAAAGCCATTACTTTCAGCAAAAAACAAAGTGGCACATTTTGAGTTTGCGAAAAGGCATGTGGGAGACTCCCAAAATGTATGGAGGAAGGTGCTCTGGTCTGATGAGACTAAAATTGAACTTTTTGGCCATCAAAGAAAACGCTATGTCTGGCACAAACCCAACACATCACATCACCCAAAGAACACCATCCCCACTGTGAAACATGGTGGTGGCAGCATCATGCTGTGGGGATGTTCTTCAGCAGTCAGGACTGGGAAACTGGTCAGGGTTGAGGGAAAGATGGATGGTTATAAATACAGGGATATTCTTGAGCAAAACCTGTACCACTCTGTGTGTGATTTGAGGCTAGGACGGAGGTTCACCTTCCAGCAGGACAATGACCCCAAACACAGTGCTAAAGCAACACTTGAGTGGTTTAAGGGGAAACATGTAAATGAGTTGGAATGGCCTAGTCAAAGCCCAGACCTCAATCCAATAGAAAATCTGTGGTCAGACTTAAAAGATTACTGGTCACAAACGCAAACCATCCAACTTGAAGGAGCTGGAGCAGTTTTGCAAGGAGGAATGGGCAAAAATCCCAGTGGTAAGATGTGGCAAGCTCATAGAGACTTATCCAAAGCGACTTGGAGCTGTGATAGCCGCAAAAGGTGGCTCTACAAAGTATTGACTTTAGGGGGGGTGAATAGTTATGCACATTGACTTCTTCTGTTATTTTGTCCTAATTGTCGTTTGCTTCACAATAAAAAAAAAAAAAAACATCTTCAAAGTTGTGGGCATGTTCTGTAAATTAGAAGCTGCAAATCCTCAAACAATCAATGGTAATTCCAGGTTGTGAGGCAACAAAACACGAAACATGCCAAGGGGGTGAATACTTTTGCAAGGCACTGTAAGTGTTTGGGGTGTGTAATGGTAGGGGGTGCTGTAAGTGTTAATTTATATTCAAGGGTGACAATACTTTTGCATATACAAATTATCGTGCAAATTAATAAGCAAAGGCAGCTCCGCCCTGGAAATAACCACCGCTCCTGGCAGACGGCAATTCTTATAGCTGATCCTGATTGGTTTTCTTATTATAATCTTCACAAACCTCCTGAAATAAACAAAAGAATAAAACAAAAACCGAGAAAGAGAAAATGATAGAACTGAACAGAGCTTGGGGATAAAAGTGAAGCTGAACTGACAAACGTTCTGAGAAAACAAAACCAGATTGTTCTCCGTAAACAGAAAGGGAAAGTAATGTCTCCTGATCACACAGCCGGGTGGGGTCCCGGTATTGGAATACGGGTCAGGCCTAGAACTCCTCTACATGGAGAGGACATTGGTTTTAAATACGTTGCCTTAGCCCAATGCACACTAACACACAACATAACGTATACTGATCCCCGGACACATGACAACCGCATGGTTATCACTGCAACTGAGGCAGACATAGACTGTGAGTCTGTCAATGTAGATCTCCATGGAGAGTACATGAGAAGGATGGATTTCACCATCAATATTTCATGTTTCCGGCACTTAAAGCTGATGTGGTGACCGGCCAGAAGAAGACACGGCTGGGGAGAGAACAGATGGACGGAAGATGGATCCTGGGTGTGTTTTCACCCCGAGCATCACTCCCCGACATCCTACAATTCAGTTCATAAGACAAATGGTAACTCACAGCGAGGTAACCCATAGCAACCAGCAAGGCTGCCAAGGTAGAGCAAGGTAACCCATAGCAACCAGCAAGGATGCCAAGGCAGAGCAAAGTAACCCATAGCAACCAGCAAGGATGCCAAGGTAGAGCAAGGTAACCCATAGCAACCAGCAAGGATGCCAAGGTAGATTAAGGTAACCCATAGCAACCAGCAAGGATGCCAAGGTAGAGCAAAGAAACTTTAAGCAACAACGACAAGGCAGTGTGAGGTAACTCATAGCAACCAGTGAGCCCACTGCAACAGATCCTCAGAGGAGGGTCCCTGGCTCTTATCAGACGCCCGACACACTCCCCCTCCTATCTGCCCCCCAGGGTAGGTTATTACTTACCCAGCGTGACATCTGGAAGTGTTTCAGCCCTTTATAAAGCCTTGGGCCCCCATTATAGTAGTATTATGTATGAAGTATTTTCACATTTGTGGGGCTAGCAGCAGTCCCTTCCCCAAAATAAAAACGATACATTTGCCCACTCAATGTGGGAGGAGGGGGAACTGGGCTGGGACAGGAAGGGGGACGGGACAGGGACAGGAGGGGGACTGTGCGGGGACAGGAGGGGGGACAGGAGGGGGGGACGAGACAGGAGGGGGGACGGGACAGGTGGGGGACGGGGCCAGGACGAGGGGGACTGTGCGGGGACAGGAGGGGGGACAGCAGGGGGGGCAGGACAGGAGGGGGGGACGAGACAGGAGGGGGGGACGGGGCAGGAGGGGGGGACGGGGCAGGAGGGGGGCCGGGACAGGTGGGGGATGGGGCCGGGGCCAGGACAGGAGGGGGGACAGGACAGGAGGGGGGGACGAGACAGGAGGGGGGAACGAGACAGGAGGGGGGAACGAGACAGGAGGGGGGAACGAGACAGGAGGGGGGAGCGAGACAGGAGGGGGGGACGAGACAGGAGGGGGGGACGAGACAGGAGGGGGGGAACGAGACAGGAGGGGGGAACGAGACAGGAGGGGGGACGGGCCGGGGATGGGGCTGGGACAGGAGGGAGGCCGGGACAGGGATGGGGCCGGGACAGGAGGGGGGGACGGGACAGGAGGGGGGGACGGGGCCGGGGCTGTGTGAGGACACCGTAATGTATTTTGTCTTTCTGCTATGGAACCACAAGTCCCAGCATCCCCTGCTTCAGCCCCTCTGAACCAATCACACTGCAGCCCCTTTTCTAGGACTTGTAGTTCCACTGACAACACCTGCTAAGTTTTCTCCCCTGGGACCTCATTGGCTGGCACAGCTGCCAGTCTCACACTGCGCGGTCTTGCATTGGTGGGGCGCTAGGCGGAGGGAAAGAAGGAAGGTGGCACGCGGCCCGCTCTTACCTGCTAGGTGCCCAAGTAGCCCTATGATTGGCCGGGCGTCCGTGGCACGAGGAGCGGAGTCCGCACCGTAAAAGCGCGGTAGGGAACAGCCCGGCGACACTTCTCAGGTGACAAATCGGTGACATACTGCGCTTGCGCAGCCCAACCCTGCCCCGCCCCTTGCACGCGCACGGCGTTGCTAGGGGAGGAGGGAGTGTGGGCGGGCACTTTGCGCCTCTCCAACGGTTACTAACGTTGCACAAATAAAATCTGTATTGCTCTGTGTACTGCTCATGCGCCAAATTCAGTCTGTTTTTTTTATAGAACGGATCTACTCCATAGTATATTTTCTCACAGCAGAGGCCCTGGAGAATAAAACGGCAGTTGTTGCAATTTTTTTTATGTCCCACAATGTTTGCACAGTTATTAACCACTTCAGCCCCGGAAGGTTTTACCCCCTTCCTGACCAGAGCACTTTTTACAATTTGGCACTGCGTCGCTTTAACTGACAATTGCGCGGTCATGCAATGCTGCACCCAAACGAAGTTTGCGTCCTTTTCTTCCCACAAATAGAGCTTTCTTTTGATGGTATTTGATCACTTCTGCCGTTTTTATTTTTTGCGCTATACACGGAAAAAGACCGAAAATTTTGAAAAAAAATTATATTTTCTACTTTTTGTTCTAAAAAAAATCCAATAAACTCAATTTTAGTCATACATTTAGGCCAAAATGTATTCGGCCACATGTCTTTGGTAGAAAAAAATATGTCAATAAGTGTATATTTATTGGTTTGTGTAAAAGTTATAGCGTCTACAAACTAGGGTACATTTTCTGGAATTTACACAGCTTTTAGTTTATGACTGCCTATGTCATTTCATGAGGTGCTAAAATGGCAGGGCAGTACAAACCCCCCCCCCAAATGACCCCATTTTGGAAAGTAGACACCCCAAGGAAATTGCTGAGAGGCATGTTGAGTCCATTGAATATTCATTTTTTTTGTCCCAAGTGATTGAATAATGACAAAAAAAAAAAAAAAATTACAAAAAGTTGTCACTAAATGATATATTGCTCACACAGGCCATGGGCATATGTGGAATTGCACCCCAAAATACATTCAGCTGCTTCTCCTGAGTACGGGGATACCACATGTGTGGGACTTTTTGGGAGCCTAGCCGCGTACGGGACCCCGAAAACCAAGCACCGCCTTCAGGATTTCTAAGGGCGTAAATTTTTGATTTAACTCTTCACTGCCTATCACAGTTTCGGAGGCCATGGAATGCCCAGGTGGCACAAAACCCCCCCAAATGACCCCATTTTGGAAAGTAGACACCCCAAGCTATTTGCTGAGAGGCATGGTGAGTATTTTGCAGCTCTCATTTGTATTTGAAAATGAAGAAAGACAAGAAAAAAAATTTTTTTTTTCTTTTTTTAATTTTCAAAACTTTGTGACAAAAAGTGAGGTCTGCAAAATACTCACTATACCTCTCAGCAAATAGCTTGGGGTGTCTACTTTCCAAAATGGGGTCATTTGGGGGGGTTTTGTGCCACCTGGGCATTCCATGGCCTCCGAAACTGTGATAGGCAGTGAAGAGTTAAATCAAAAATTTACGCCCTTAGAAATCCTGAAGGCGGTGCTTGGTTTTCGGGGTCCCGTACGCGGCTAGGCTCCCAAAAAGTCCCACACATGTGGTATCCCCGTACTCAGGAGAAGCAGCAGAATGTATTTTGGGGTGTAATTTCACATATTCCCATGGCATGTTTGAGCAATATATCATTTAGTGACAACTTTGTGCAAAAAAAAAAAAAAAAATTGTCTCTTTCCCGCAACTTGTGTCACAATATAAAATATTCCATGGACTCGACATGACTCTCAGTAAATAGCTTGGGGTGTCTACTTTCCAAAATGGGGTCATTTGGGGGGGTTTTAAACTGTCCTGGCATTTTATGCACAACATTTAGAAGCTTATGTCACACATCACCCACTCTTCTAACCACTTGAAGACAAAGCCCTTTATGACACTTTTTGATTACATGAAAAAAAAAATTTTTTTTGCAAGAAAATTACTTTGAATCCCCAAAAATGATATATTTTTTTTAAAGCAAATGCCCTACAGATTAAAATGGTGGGTGTTTCATTTTTTTTTCACACAGTATTTGCGCAGCGATTTTTCAAACGCATTTTTTGGGGAAAAAACACACTTTTTTAAATTTTAATGCACTAAAACACACTATATTGCCCAAATGTTTGATGAAATAAAAAAGATGATCTTAGGCCGAGTACATGGATACCAAACATGACATGCTTTAAAATTGCGCACAAACGTGCAGTGGTAACAAAATAAATACATTTTTAAAAGCCTTTAAAAGCCTTTACAGGTTACCACTTTAGATTTACAGAGGAGGTCTACTGCTAAAATTACTGCCCTCGATCTGACCTTCGCGGTGATACCTCACATGCATGGTGCAATTGCTGTTTACATTTGACACCAGACCGACGCTTGCGTTCGCCTTAGCGCGAGAGCAGGGGGGACAGGGGTGCTTTTTTTTTTTTTTTCTTTATTGTTTTTTTGCTTTTTTATCTTATTTTTAAACTGTTCCTTTCTTTTTTTTTTTTAAATCATTTTTATTGTTATCTCAGGGAATGTAAATATCCCCTATGATAGCAATAGGTAGTGACAGGTACTCTTTTTTGAAAAAATTGGGGTCTATTAGACCCTAGATTTCTCCTCTGCCCTCAAAGCATCTGACCACACCAAGATCGGTGAGATAAAATGCTTCCCCAATTTCCCAATGGCGCTATTTATATCCGGCGAAATCTAATTTATAAAATGCTCGTAGCTTCCAGTTTCTTAGGCCATAGAGATGTTTGGAGCCACTCTGGTCTCTGATCAGCTCTATGGTCAGCTGGCTGAATCACCGGCTGCATTCTCAGGTTCCCTGTTGAGACAGGAGAGCCAGAGAAAAACACGGAAGACGGTGGGGGGGGGGCATTCTCTCCCACTGCTTGCAAAAGCAGTCTAGAGGCTAATTAGCCGCTAGGATTGCTTTTACATGAAAGCTGACCGCTGGCTGAAAAGAATGATACCAAGATGATACCTAAACCTGCAGGCATCATTCTGGTATAACCACTCAAAGTCGTGAATGGCGTACCTGAAGACAAAAAAATGGTTAACAATAAAGCACAGTAAACGGTAAAGTATAAAAAATTGCATACCTGAAAAGGAAACATGATAAAACATAATAACAATAAAACATTGCAGAATAGAATACAGTAAAAAAGAGCAGAACAATAGAGAGAGAGAAGAGAGAGAGAGAGAACAATAAAACGACAACTATTTTTTTTTATTTTATATTTTTGTTTGTGTTTTTTTTTTTTTTTTTACACTTTTTTTGTAACTGTAACTTTTATAACTGTAACCGGTTCCAGGTTCGGGTCTCTCAAAATGCGATGGCATCTTGGGAGACCCTGTGAAAGTGTGTCTAGTCTGTGCAATGCTGTACCCTACGCTAATACTCAACTAGTGAATGGTAGCGTTCAAAACATTCACCAATGCAAGACCAGGATTGTCAGGACAGGAGGGACAATAATAGCGGGTGTCACGCCTATATCCGCGCTTGCTGCAGACACAACATCTTTTTTGGGAGGGTTCGTTGGGTAGGGGTACTCGGGAGGACATAAAGAAAATGCCTCTCATGCAGCCGACTGCATTTGGTTGGGGATGTGAATGGGGGAAGTACGGGCGCTGCAGAAGCGGTGGGTTCCCAATTAGGATTGACGAATGCAGCAGGAAGGGCACTATGGACACAACGGGCCTGTGTTCGTCTTTTTGGTGGCAGCGGGACACTACTTGTGCTTGCCACCTCACCAGCTTGAACTGCACTTATGGGACTCGCCACGTCACCAAGTGTTACTGCAGTGCTGGTTTGACTACGACCGGGGTGTACTAGGGTGCTTGCCAGTTCAATAAAAAGCTACCAAAAAAACTGTTAGCGATCGCAGGGATCAGGCCTGACTCTGCGAATGCTGCAGTTATGTGTTTAGTGTTTTGTAAGTGACAGTGATCGATCGATACTGCACTTGGGTGGGCTGGGCTGGGCCGGGCGGAGGGGCAAAATGCAGGTGCTAGCAGGTATCTGGGCTGATCCCGCTAACACTGCGTTTTTGGGAACCCTAAACTGCTGGGGACGCTAGTATAGATCTGATCGGATCAGATATTGATGCGTTCAGATACTATACCACTAAGGGAGGTGTACGGTGCGTGTGTGGGTGTTAGCGGTACTGTCGCTAATTTGACGCTGCTTGGGGCGACGCGTATCACCGCCGGGCGATCAGGGGGCTAAACCTTTATTCGGTAATAAACGGCGGGTGCCCTGACACTATAAAAAATAAACGAACTAACCAGCGTCACCCGTAACAGTTATACGGTGATCAGTGGTGAAAGGGTTAACTAGGGGGCAATCAAGGGGTTAAAACATTTATTGGATAGTATATGGGGGTCCCTGTCGCTATAAAGCGCTGACGGCGAACCTAAATATTTACCTCCTTAACTAGCGTCACCAGCGACACTAATACAGCAATCAGAAAAATGATCGCTTAGTGACACTGGTGACGGGGGGGTGATCAAGGGGTTAAAACTTTATTAGGGGGGGTTAGGGGGGTATCCTAGACCTAAAGGGGGCTAACCCTAACTGTCCTAACACTGTAACTGTCACAAACTGACACCATGCAGTAATCAGAAAAAAAAAAAACCTGCTTGGTGTCAGTTTGTGAAGGATTGGGGGGGGGGATCGGGGGGTAATCGGTGGGGGGGGATCGGGGGTGTATTGTATGCCTGGCATGTTCTACTGTGTGTGTGTTGTGCACTCACATTACAGTCTTCTCTCCTCGGCGCCGGAACGGAAAATACCGAGCCGAGGAGAGATGACATAATTTCCTCTGCCCCTGTGTACAATACAGAGGCAGGGAAATGATCCCATTGGCTGGGAGCGATCGCGAGGGGGGGGCCACGAATGGATGGCCTCCCCCTCACCACCGATCGCCGGGGGAGATTTGTCGACCGCCGCAGGCACCGGGGGGGGGGGTCCGACCCCCCACCCGCGGGTAGGCAAGGACGTACCTGTAAGCCCCTTTGCCTGCCCGTGCCGCTCTGAGGACGTATATAGTCGTGCGGCGGTCGGCAACTGGTTAATCAAATGTAAATTTTCAGGAAAAAATAGGCTTTAATGAATTTTAGGGAACACAATATAATACCCATTTTTCTGGTAAAATATAAGAGATGATGTTGTGTCAAGTAAATAGATACTAGAAATAAAATGGGAGTGGTTTATGTGAAATAGTGGGCATGGCTTATAGGGCGTGGTTCAAATGGGGGTGTGGTTAGAGTCTGAGATGAATGAGAGATGGGGAAAAGAAGGAGGGAGGGAGGGACAGCAGGCCCAGATCCTACACCACAATAGAAATGTGTATTCTGGAGTTTAACAAATCAGCAGATAAAGACACTCCAAACACCTGGTGTTGGCCCTTCAATCATCCCGGCACCATGGTTGTTATGGTGTCAGGATGATTGAAGCACATTATTACTATTATTACATTGTACTATAGAATGAAATCATTCAACTCACCATAATCCAGAATCAGTGGGACCCCTGAGCGTGTCACCTGCCACGTCGCCTGCCACCAGATGCCATCAGGTGCCCCCAGCAGAGTCCGTCCTTACATCAGGTGCCCCCAGCAGAGTCTATCCTTACATCAGGTGCCCCCAGCAGAGTCTATCCTTACATCAGGTGCCCCCAGCAGAGTCTGTCCTTACATCAGGTGCCCCCAACAGAGTCCGTCCTTACATCAGGTGCCCCCAACGGAGTCTGTCCTTACATCAGGTGCCCCCAGAAGAGTCCGTCCTTATATCAGGTGCCCTCAACGGAGTCCGTTCTTACATCAGGTGCCCCCAACAGATTCCGTCCTTACATCAGGTGCCCCCAGCAGTGTCCGTCATTTCATCGGGTGCCCCCAACAGAGTCCGTCCTTACATCAGGTACCCCCAGAATCAGAGGCCCTCCTTACAGATCTGTGTCCCTGGCAGTGGAGCCCCTCCTTACATCTGGTGTCCCCAGCAGTGGAGCCCTCCTTTACATCTGGTGTCCCCAGCAGCGGAGCCCTCCTTTACATCTGGTGTCCCCAGCAGCGGAGCCCTCCTTTACATCTGGTGTCCCTGGCATTGGAGCCCTCCTTTACATCTGGTGTCCCCGGCAACGGAGCCATCTTTTAAATTTGGTGTCCCCGGAAGCGGAGCCCTCCTTTACATCTGGTGTCCCCAGCAGCGGAGCCCTCCTTTACATCTGTGTCCCCAACAGTGGAGCCCTCATTTACATCTGGTGTCCCCGGCAGCGCAGCCATCTTTTACACCTGGTGTCCCCAGCAGCGGAGCCCTCTTTTACATCTGTGTCCCCGGCATGTAAGTCCGTCCTTACATCAGGTGCTCCCAACAGATTCCGTCCTTACATCAGGTGCCCCCAGCGGAGCCCTCCTTTACATCTGGTGTCCCTGGCAGTGGAGCCCTCCTTTACATCTGGTGTCCCTGGCAGTGGAGCCCTCCTTTACATCTGGTGTCCCTGGCAACGGAGCCATCTTTTAAATTTGGTGTCCCTGGCAGCGGAGCCCCTCTTTACATCTGGTGTCCCCAGCAGCGGAGCCCTCCTTTACATCTGGTGTCCCCAGCAGTGGAGCCCTCCTTTACATCTGGTGTCCCCGGAAGCGGAGCCCTCCTTTACAACTGGTGTCCCCAGCAGCGGAGCCCTCCTTTACATCTGGTGTCCCCAGTAGCGGAGCCCTCCTTTACATCTGTGTCCCTGACAGTGGAGCCCTCATTTACATCTAGTGTCCCCGGCAGCGGAGCCATCTTTTACATCTGGCGTCCCCAGCAGCGGAGCCCTCCTTTACATCTGTGTCCCCAGCAGAGTCCGTCCTTACATCAGGTGTCCCCAACAGAGTCCGTCCTTACATCAGGTGCCCCCAGAAGCAGAGGCCCTCCTTACAGATCTGTGTCCCTGGCAGCGGATCCCCTCCTTACATCTGGTATCCCCAGCAGCGGAGCCCTCCTTTACATCTGGTGTCCCCAGCAGCGGAGCCCTCCTTTACATCTGGTGTCCCTGGCAGTGGAGCCCTCCTTTACATCTGGTGTCCCTGGCAGCGGAGCCATCTTTTAAATTTGGTGTCCCCGGAAGCGGAGCCCTCCTTTACATCTGGTGTCCCTGGCAGCGGAGCCCTCCTTTACATCTGTGTCCCCGACAGTGAAGCCCTCATTTACATCTGGTGTCCCCAGAAGTGGAGCCCTCCTTTACATCTGTGTCCCCGGCAGTGGAGCCCTCATTTACATCTGGTGTCCCCCAGCAGCAGAGCCCTCCTTACAGATCTGTGTCCCCCAGCAACAGAGCCCTCCTTACTTCAGTGTCTCCAGCAGCTGGCAGCAGCGGAGCCCTCCTTACAGAACAATCTGTGTCACCAAGCAACAGAGCCTGCCTTACTTTAGTGTCCCTGGCAGCAGCAGCGGAGCCCTCCTTACAGAGCAATCTGTGTCCCCCAGCAGCGCGGCAGCTACAGTTCCCGGCAGTTCCCGGCTTTCTTGTGTGTGTGTTCAGTGGAGAGGGGAGAAGCTGATTGGCTGCCCCTCCCCTCTCCACTGAACACAGGGGAAATAATCCTCCTGATAATGGCGGCGGCCATCTTTTTGTAGCCCGCCGGCCGTTTTTTCCTAAAACATTCCCGATTTTCCCGGGACAAAGGCAAAATCCCGGCAAATTAATCGGGACGAGCTCCGATCGAGACGAGGGTCCCAAAATCGGGATTGTCCTGGGAAAATTGGGACTGTTGGCAAGTATGTAACAGTTTGCGCAGTGCTTTACAATGTAAAGGGAGACACTACACCAACAGTACAATTCAAAACAAGAGGGTTAGAGGAGCCCTGCTCCTACAAGCTTACTAATCTAAGAGGTAGAAGCTGGTTAACCACTTGCTGACCGGCTCACGCCGATATACGTCGGCAAAGTGGCATGTTCCCGCAAAACAGCGTATGGGCACGTCTTCCCCTTTAAGAGCCGCCGGAGCCTCACATGGCGGGGGACCCGATGCGCGTGGCCGGTGGGCGCGATCGCCGCCCAGCAGCCCGCAATCGCGGGTATGAGAGCAGAAACACACAAATCCCTGTTCTGTCAGGGGAGAGGAGAGACAGATCGTCTGTTCCTAGTGATTAGGAATGAAAATAATAGATTTGTTGCGCTAAATACACAAAAAGATATACAAATAGCAGCTAACACTAAATTGCTGGACACAATAAGCATAATGTGGATAAAAGGTGTAGCGCTCAAAACATTAAATAATAAAAAGACATAAAGTTCATAGTTGAAAGTTCATCTATGTGTAAAAAAAGTGGAACCAATCAGAACAATATCCACAGAGGAAAATGCTTTTAATAAACAGAATCCACCATGGGAGAAACTTCTAAAAAAGGAATGATACAAAGCCCGTCACCTTCACCCAATATAACTGACCCTTACCATCAGTGCATAGGCTATACACATTATATGTAATCAGATGATGATAATAGCGATCCTTCCGTCTTAAAGATCGATCCATTGCACATGTAATCCCAAAAGATCCCTCTCCCAATGGACCAGATGGAAAATCATAGGAGCCCTTCCTCTCAGCAGGATATTAAGCCAGGTATATTCCAATATACAGGTAGTAGCTCGATATTCACATGAATGCAAAAAGTAAAAAAAGGAACACTCATTGCGCAGGCATCCAATTAAGGGGTATTTATTAGGAAAAAGTAGTAAAATAAACTCACATTTGTTGAGAGCTTAACAAGCAATGTGAAGCGACCAGCGCTTCTAACCATCAAGATGGGCGCCGTGCTTCCATCCATCCGCGTCCTACGTCACTCATCTCTGGCTCCACCCAACGTTTCGTCATCAACCTGCATCTTCAGGGGCATGGTTGTGACGTGTGACGATGTTTATTTATAAGGGACCGAAGGACCTGACGGGAGGAAATTGATTGCGTTCCATAGACCAGAAGTGAACAACTGCAAAGCCCGGAAGCGACCCATCAGAGGAAGCTCCAGTATAGAACTAAGAATTTAATACGTTCCATGGACAGAAAATACATTACAAACCAGGAACGGTTGTTTAATGTTTGCGATCGACTACCCATTATTATAATAGGAAAACTGAAATCCAACCAAATTTTCCCAATAAAACCTCTTATTACGTGCACCACTAAAAACGTAGTGTAGGTTATTAAGTGCCCTTGTGGGTTACAATATATAGGGTGTACGATCCGCATGTTGCACGTTAGGCTTAGCGAGCATGTGAGAAATATCAAAAGGGTTTACCGAAGCATAGTTTGTCAAAACATTACGCTTTAAAACATGATTGCAACCCAGAGGGTACTACTTTCTTGGGTATTGACAAATTCTCGGGTCATTGGAGGGGAAGTGATTTATCAGGCTCAGACTTATTTTCCTCATGGAATGAACATTGAATGGGATATGAATTCTTTCATTAATAACAGTTAGATTCCCATTCATATTTTTTATATATTTTTTTTATTGATTTCCACCTTTTAGATTATATCTTAGGAATAGGAATCTTTTTTGGTGTTTTTATATGTTCTCACACATTGTTGATATATGTATGCTTATATATATATATATATATATATATATATATATATATATATATATATATATATATATATATATATACATTTTATAATTTCTTGTTATTTTAGTTGTATACGGATGTATTCTGCCATTTGACCACAAGAGGTCGCCGCTTCTTATGTCCATCATATGTCCACTTATACACTTTAAATCAAACGTCACACGTGTTTTAATCAAACGTCACATGTGCCCTTCCCCTTCTATGGATTTTGGTTTTCCTATTATAATAATGGGTAGTCGATCACATACATGAAACAACCGTTCCTGGTTTGTAATGTATTTTCTGTCCATGGAACGTATTAAATTCTTAGTTCTATACTGGAGCTTCCTCTGATGGGTCGCTTCTGGTTTTGCAGTTGTTTACTTCCGGTCTATGGAACACAATCAATTTCTGCCCGTCATTCATTCGCTATCATCACATAATTGGGTGGGCTCACCCTATTTTGAACCCTCTGGCTCTAAAAAAGGGGCTTAAAAAAAAAACCAAACAAACACCCCCACCCACCCCTGCTATAGGAATTCATGTGCCCGGCGTCCTGAAAGAGGCCGGGTGTATGGATAGAGAGGGGGGGGGGGGGGCGGCAGCAGGGATGGGGGGGCAGTGCCCGTGCGCCCTAAATGCACGGGCTGCCACTGCTTTTAGGGGACCTTCGCGTGGGGTTTTTTTGTGGAGCCCCTGCCCTGTAGGTGTGTGCCGCCTCTGATCCATCTTGGCTATCAGTCCTCACGGGCAGCACAGTGGTGTAGTGGTTAGCACTTTAACCTAGCAGCAATAGGGTTGCTGGTTCAAATCCCGACCACGACACCATCTGCCTGGAGTTTGCATGTTCTCCCTGTGCATGCGTGGGTTTACTCCGGTTTCCTCCCACACTCCAAAGACATGCTGGTAGGTTAATTAGATCCTGTCGAAAAAAATTGGCCAAATATGTGTATGTTGTATGTGTATGTTAGCCAATAGGTATTTTCTGCAGAGGATTGTGAATGAATAAATGAGTGACTTGTATAGCGCTACCTATGCAAACTGAATCGCCGCAGGGCGCTTTTTGCCGCCGGTGTCCATCTGCGGTATAGCGCGGTCCTTTACCCCATGGGGTCCCGACATGCTTACAAACACTGTGTTTGTAAGCATGTTGGGACCCCATGGGTTAAAGGACCGCGCTATACCGCAGATGTAAGCATGTTGGGACCCCATGGGGTAAAGGGCCGCGCTATACCGCAGATGGACACCGGCGGCAAAAAGCGCCCTGCGGCGATTCAGTTCGCATAGGTAGTGCTATACAAGTCACTCATTTCATTGTTAATATATATTCTTTTTCTTATAGAAACAGACCAAGTAAACTCCATGACTTAACACCCCGGGTGAACGGGATTACTCACAGTTGGATATCTGTCCCATGCATCTATGGTCATGTATACGAGCCATGGGCTTTTATGCTATTGATGTCATTTATGTAATTCTTTCATGTACTTCCATGTAATTTTAAATAAACCATTTTGAATGAACCTTTTTTTATACTATATGTTTATTGCTGTTCTGCCTGCCATGAAAGTCCCACTCCAATGGGGGCTTGTATCTTTTTGCTAACACACAGGGATGTCGGCAGACATACACCAGACGCCATAACTCACCAGACTCTTTTTCCACTCTGACGTTCATGGTGACACCTCACATGTGCGGTGCGATTACCGTTTAATATGTGTGCCGGACCTATGTGCAAGTTTGTATTTGCACATGAGCACAGGGGGGCAAGGGGCTTTACATTTTTTGATTATTTTATTTTATTTACTTTTTTTTTTTTTTTTTTTTTTTGCACTTTGTCTAAAAAGTTTGGTGAATGGTATCAGAAAACAGAAGTTACACACAAATGACCTTTATTGACCTTATCCACTTCAGCCCCGGAAGATTTTACCCCCTTCCTGACCACAGCACTTTTTGCGATTCGGGACTACGCCGATTTAACTGACAATTGCGCGGTCGTGCGACGTTGCACCCAAGCAAAAATTGTCATTTTTTTCCCCACAAATAGAGCTTTCTTTTGGTGGTATTTGATCACCTCTGCGGTTTTTATTTTTTTTGCGCTTTAAACAAAAAAAGAGCGTCAATTTTGAAAAAAAAAAGCAATATTTTTTAATTTTTGCTATAATAAATATCCCCCAAAAATATATAAAAAACACATTTCTTTCTCAGTTTAGGCCGATATGTACTCTTCTACATATTTTTGGTAAAAAAAAATATCGCAATAAGCGTATATTGATTGGTTTGCGCAAAGGTTATAGCGTCTACAAAATAGGGGATAGATTTATTTCATTTTATTATTTTTTTTTATTAGTAATGGCGGCGATCTGCGATTTTTATTGTGACTGCGACATTATGGTGGACAAATTGGACACTTTTGACACTATTTTGAGATCATTGTCATTTATACAGCGATCAGTGCTATAAAAATGCATTGAATATTGTGTAAATGACACTGGCAGGGAAGGGGTTAAACACTAGGGGGAGATCAATGGGTTAAGTGTGTCCTAGGGAGTGATTCTAACTGTGGGCGGGATGGGCTACCTAGGACATGACAGTGATCGCTGCTCCCGATGACTGGGAGCAGTAGATCCCTGTCATGTAACTAAGCAGAACAGGGAAATGCCTTGTTTACATAGGCATCTCCCTGTTTTGCCGCTCCGTGACACGATCGGGGGACATCGAGTCCGCGGGAGCCGCGGGCATGGTCAGAGTACGCCACGGGCGTGCGCGTGCCCACAATGCCGCGATTTAAAGGGGACGTACCTGTATGCCCATTTGCCCAGCCATGCCATTGTGCCGACATACATTGTCGTTCGCTGGCAGGCTAGTGGTTAAAAATAATCGCCACCCATCGCAACACACTTTTGGCAATGTTCATAAAGCTTCTGGAAACTGTCAGCAAAGGCCTCTTTAGGAAACGATCGCAGAGCCGCTGTCACACATTCTTGGATTGCTGCCACATCCGCAAAACATTGTCTTGACCTTAGACTTTTGCAGGCCACTCTTTTTGGGTCGTGGGGAAGACGGTGAACGCCATTCCATCGATTGCTGCTTGGATTCCGGATTGAACTGGTAGCACCAGGTCTCATCCCCCGTGACGATGGTTGGCAGAAAGGATGGATCCTGGTCAAACATGGTACTGAAATCTGTGCCCAGCAAATGCAGCCAACTGTGCCCATCATATGCAGCCAACTGTGCCCAGCAAATTCAGCCAACTGTGCCCATCATAGGCAGCCACTGTGCCCATCATATGCAGCCACTGTGCCCAACAAATGCAGCCAACTGTGCCCATCATATGCAGCCAAATGTGCCCATCATATGCAGCCTCTGTTCCCATCGTATGCAGCCTCTGTGCCCAGCAAATGCTGCCAACTGTGCCTATAATATGCAGCCTCTGCCCGCCGGCCACTCACTGTCTGGCTGGCACTTACCCCATAATGGTGGCAGGTCAGGCAGCAGGTGACAGCAGCTAGCTGTGGGGCAGCTAGCGCGGGTCAGGCATCGCCCTGTGTCCTCCCTGTGTCTCTTCTTCCTATTCTGCTAGGCGGCCAATGGGATCGCCTCTGCCTTCAGCGAATCAGGTGATCAGTATTGGATCCGCACCTCCTGATTGGTGGAGAGGCGGTTCACTGTTAGAAAAGCGAATATTCATTTGCTTTGCTAACACACCTGGGTGGACTGCGAGCGCAATGCTCTGCGCTCGCAGTTCACCTTTTTTGAAGTCTATTAGAGCCTATGGCTCTAATAAGGTGCTTCAAAAAAACACACACACCCCCGCCAATGTAATTCAGGCGCCCGGCCTCCGAAAAGGGGCCAGATGCCTGAATAGGGGGTAGCTAGAGATGCCGTGGATAGATTCATGCAATGCATGAATCTATCCATTTTACATATGGGGGGGTGGCTGGAGAGAGGGGGCGGCGCCCGTGCGCCCTTAATGGACGCATCGCCACTGACTTGCACCAACATTTCATGTCGTTTTCCCCAATTTGTAGCAAAACTTGATGTTCACTCGTTGCTCTATTGTACGGTGACCCTACCTCTCGCACTGACTACGTTCGATTGCCTGCAGCAGTTTCACCCTGATACTCCACACTAGGTGGCTCTTCTCGACGTGGCTCTGGATAGCCATGTGCATGCGTACCCACCTGGCTCGTGTTGCTGTTGAGATATCAGACCACTTACTGAACTTTTTAGGCACATCTTGTGTGTGTGTGTATATACAGTATATATATATCCCTCCCCCTATGGCTCAATTTTACTCCTGCCCATGCTCTTTTTGCTTGTAGTTTTACTATCATATAGCTTTGTGCTTGATGTTTATTTTTTGATGAGCTATTAGACCAGTCACTATCACTTGTTGATTCCTCATGTTATCCTTTTTTTAGTGATGTACACATCTTGATACATTTATGTATGTTCTGTTTAGAGCTTGGGAGTACTGAAGGAGTTCCCTGTGCTTTGGTGACCATATATCAGTAATGAAGTCATTTCTGAGTCCGGACTCTGGTGATGTTTTTATAATTGACAACATTGTAATTTTTAGTGTCGGTTGGAGGTGTAGATTGCATTGTGTCATTTTCTATATTTTGTGAAGTCCACAATAAAGAATATTTTTATATAATAAAATATAAAATAATACCTTAAGGTTACTTTTACACTGGGGCGGGTGATAGTGATAAAGTGCTAAAGTTAGCGGCGCTTTAACGCTGTAATAGCGGTGCTTTTCGGCCGCTAGCGGGGCACTTTAACCCCCTGCTAGCGGCCAAATAATGGGTTAATTGTGTCCGCAAAGTGCCACTGCCGAAGCGATTTGCAGGCGCTTCGGCAGCGGTGCCCATTGATTCCGATGGCAGGGGCGGCGGAGGAGCGCTCTATTTACCACTCCCGCACCGCCTGAAAGATGCTGCTTGCAGGACTTTTTCTAACGTCCTTCAAGCGCACCGCTCCACTGTGAAAGCACTCGGGCTCTCACACTGGGGCTGCTGGGGAGGTGTTTTTCAGGCACTGAAAAATGCCCCAGTGTGAAAGGGGTCTAAAGCAGAACTTCATTAAAATAGTCAGGGAGTGGACTGCATAGCAACCAGCAACTGTTGAGACAATGAAGATTTTGGTGAGAAAGTATACAATGTACAATATTGGTTATTTAGTGCAGGAGTGTGTAAAGCAGAGCACAGGAGTTGGAAATGCTGCAGAGAGCATGGTCCAGGAGTACATAATGCACAGAGTGCAGGGGAGAGGATTATGTAATGTACAGAATGCAGGGAGCTGCTCCATTCATCCCCCCAATCCCATTCCGGCTCCATCCATTCCCCCCGATCCCATCCCGGCCCAATCCACCACCCTGATCCCATTCCGGCTCTATCCACCATCCCAATTCAATCCCGGCTCCATCCATCCCCTGATCCCATCCCAGCTCCATCCTTCCCCTTGATCCCATCCCGGCTCCATCCATCCCCCTGATCCCATCCCAGCTCCGTCCATCCCTCAAACCCATCCCAGCTTCATCCTTCCTCTTGATCCCATCCCGGCTCCATCCACCCCCCGATCCCATCCCGGCTCTATCAGTCCCCCAATCCCATCTCGGCTCCATCCATCCCCCTGATCCCATCCCAGCTCCGTCCATCCCTCAAACCCATCCCAGCTCCATCCTTCCTCTTGATCCCATCCCGGCTCCATCCACCCCCCGATCCCATCCTGGCTCTATCAGTCCCCCAATCCCATCTCGGCTCCATCCTTCTCCCTGATCCCATCCCGGCGCCATCTATCCCACTGATCTCAACCCAGCTCCATCCATCCCCCAATCCAATCCCAGCTCCATCCTTCCCCTTGATATTATCCCGGCTCCATCCATCCCCCGGATCCATCCTCCAATCTCATCCCAACTCCATCCATTCGCTGATTCCATCCCGGCTCCATCCTTCCCCCTGATTCCATCCTTGCGCCATCTATCCCCCTGATCCAACCCCAGCTCCATCCATCCCCGATCCCATCCCAGCTCCACCCTTCCTCTTGATCCCATCCCGGCTCTATCCTTCCCCCTGATTTTATCCCGGCACCATCTATCCCACTGATCCCATCCCAGCTTCATTCATCCCCCGATCCCAGCTCCATCCTTCCCCTTGATCCCATCCCGGCTCTATCCATCCGCTGATCCCATCCCAGCTCCATCCTCCCCGTTGATCCCATCCTGGCTCCATCCATCCCCCGATCCCATCCCAGCTCCACCCTTCCCCTTGATCCCATCCCGGCTCTATCCTTCCCCCTGATTTTATCCCGGCACCATCTATCCCCCTGATCCCATCCCAGCTTCATTCATCCCCCGATCCCAGCTCCATCCTTCCCCTTGATCCCATCCCGGCTCTATCCATCCCCTGATCCCATCCCAGCTCCATCCTTCCCCTTGATCACATCCCAGCACCCCCCCCACCCCCCTCACCCTCTTCCCCATGCCTCCTTCCTCTGCAAGTCTGGTGTACACAGAAATAATCACAGACCTCACAGGAGTGGGGGGCTAGGTGTTGCTGGCGGAAGAGAGAGCACAGCAAATTCAGCTGCAGGAGTGGGGGGAGTGCTGCTGGCAGGACTCGGGAGAGCAGAGAGAGAACATCCAGAGCAGGAGCAGGGGGTTTGCTGCTGGTGCTGGCGGGGGGGCTGGAGCACCCACTACCCACACTGGCAGGACTTTCCGGAGCCTATGCTGCTGTAGCAACCCTACCTCAGATCAGCCCATGGTGTTGCTGTTCCCCGCCTCCTCCTCTGTGTACAGAAAAACACAAGAAGAGGAGGATTGGGTTCAGTGCACTCTGCTCTGCACTGTGTGCTGGGGAGAGATGCCAGCTGCGATACTAGGGGGTTTTTTACTAAAGGAAAATCCACTTTGCACTGAAAGTGCACTTGGAAGTAAAGTCGCTGTAGATCCGAGGGGAACACGAAAGGAAAATAAAAAACAGTATTTTAGCTTGCACATGATTGGATGATAAAATCAGCAGAGCTTCCACTCATTTCAGATCTACCCCTTAGATTTAGAGCGACTGCACTTCCAAGTGCACTTGCAAAAACCCACGCTAGGGCAGCTATTGGCTACTGGCTATCAACTTCCTTATTTTAGTCCGGTGTACGTCATCACGTACGAATCTGTCGGACTTTTGTGCGATCGTATGTAGGCAAGTCCGTTCATTAGAAAGTCTGCCGCAAGTCCGCCAAAAGTCCGCCAAATGTCCGTCGAAAGTCTGTCGGATGGGCTGTCGGACTTTTGTAGCCGAAAAGTCCGACCGTGTGTACGCGGCATTAGATTGTTGTCTTGCACTTGTTGCTTAGTTTGTTGTCTTGCACTTGTTTACTTCCTCCACCCCCATAACAGAAGATCTGTACCCCGTACCGAGCTGGAGCCGGTGGTAAACAATACAGAAGCTGCATTGTACCCACAACATACATAGTTAGTCTGATTGGAGAAAGGACACAAGTCCATCTAGCTCAACTAATAAAAGGGAAAAAAAATGTAAAAATCATACAATCCTATATACACAATCCTATACCTACAGTTGATCCAGAAGAAGGCAAAAAAAAAAAAACCCATGTCAATCACCGTTGCAATGCTTTAGAGACTTCAATGAAAAAATGTATTAAATGCACTTTTTTTTTTTTATTTATTATGGGTGTATTTTTTACAATGTACATATTTTTATTTATAAAAGGTAAGATCGTGCCTTTAATGTTTTTGTTAATCTAGTGCAGAAAAACCAAAGCCTCAAGGGAAATTCCCGGAGCTCTCTGCGGAATGCGGAAGAACAAGGTGTGGGGTATTTCTAGCGGTAGAGGAGCCTCTCAGTTCAGTTGCTCGTAGCTCTCTTCCACGATGGCATGTGCTGATCTTCAAGACCGGCCGAGGTGCCGCTTCAATACAGTCTCACTGAGAGGCAACACAGATACTTCTCGGAGTTCTGTGGAATGGACCAAAGAAAGTCCAGTCTTCTGCACCTACTGTATCCGCTCTCGGGTACCTGCCGCAAAGACCTGCGGGACTTGTGAGGCTTCGTTTTGCCAGCAGCACCTAGTGAAACACAGCGGGTCCAGAAACCATGACTTATTCGAACCCACGGCTTCCCCTCACACCAGAAAATGCCCCTTTCACACGAGGCCTCTGACCCACTACTGCTCCGAGGACTCCATCATTCTCTGTCATGGCTGCTTGGTGACTGGAGAACACAAGGGGCACATGGTGGAGTCTCTCCAGGAAGCTTCTGAGAAGAAGAAGGAAAAACTGGGAAATGCTCTGAATAAACATCGTTTGAGGAAAGACAGGACTCAAAACAGAATTAAACGTTTGCAAGAAAAGATTATCGACACCAACAGAAAAGGAAATGCTATAACCAGCAACATATCGTCCCTTTTTACCGACCTCCGGGGACAACTCGAAGCTCTGGAGAGACAGATGGTACAGGAGGTCTTAAGCCAGCAGCAGAAGGCTATAGACTCCATTCACGAGCAGATCCAAATCCTGGAAAAAAAATTGAAGGATCTTTCCGAGCAGATATTGTACACGGAGGGGCTGTGCAAAATGACCGATCCATTGGCAGTCATGCAAGAGCAGATGTTTGGGACCTCTAACGCTTCCCTGGTTCAGGAGGCCCTAAGAAGAATGAGTGATGAACCAAATACCAAAGAACTGGACGATGTGTTCATCTCCATGACTCTGCACAATAATCTGATTAAAATTTTAAATAAAGCAAGGCAAAGGTTTCGCATCCCGGAGGCCTCTAATATGGTGCTCAATGCAGACACAGCTGGGGATTTCGTCTTCATTTTGGGAGACGGGAAAACTGCCTGCAAGTCAAAGCTGAACCAGCTTCATCCGGAGACCCCAGCAAAGTTTTACTGCCCTCAGGCACTCAGCAGCCAGAGATTTTCAGCCGGCCAACACGCCTGGGAGGTCGAGGCTAGTGGCAGCGGGGACTGGATGGTAGGGGTGGCCTATCCCAGCATAGAAAGGAAAGGACACCTCTCCTACCTTGGGATCAATAACAAATCCTGGTGCCTAGGAAAATGGAACAATAAATATTCAGTGAAGCATAACATCAGAGAAACACTCGTAGATGCCGAACCGACCTGTCACAGATTTGTTATATATCTGGACTACGACGCCGGGCAGTTGTCCTTCTATCAGCTTAGCAATCCCGTCAATCATTTGCACACTTTTACAGCAAATTTCACGGAGCCCCTTCATGCCGCCTTCACTGTAGAAGACAATGCCTGGGTGAGAATCCGGAGCTAGAGAAGATAACCAGTGATGTAACTGCTGATCCCTCAGACTAAATGTTGGGACATAAAAGACCGATTTGTCCAATCGATTAATGTAAATCAGACTTCCTCAACCTTTTTACCACAGAGGGACCCGTGAAATAACCTCCTGGACTCAATAAACCCATGCCAATGTTGACTTTGTCTACAGCTTTCGGTACATTAGCATGATGGTCAGTAGGAAGAATTCTCCTTACATTGGTGATCAGTGGGAAGAATGTTCCTTACATTAGTTGTCAGTGGGAAGAATGATCCTTACATTGGTGATCAGTGGGAAGAATGATCCTTACATTGGTGATCAGTGGGAAGAATGCTCCTTACATTAGTGGTCCGTGGTAAAAATGCTTCTTACATTAGTGGTCAGTGGGAAGAATGATCCTTACATTGGTGGTCAGTGGGAAGAATGATCCCTAGATTGGTGGTCAGTGGGAAGAATGCCCCTTACATTGGTAATCAGTGGGAAGAATGATCCTTACATTGGTGGTCAGTGGAAAGAATGATCCTTACATTGGTGGTCAGTGGGAAGAATGTCCCTTATATTGATGATCAGTGGGAAGAATGCCCCTTACATTGGTAATCAGTGGGAAGAATGTTCCTTACATTGGTGATCAGTGGCAAGAATTATCCTTACATTAGTGATCAGTGGGAAGAATGATCCTTACATTGGTGGTCAGTGGGAAGAATGCCCCTTACATTGGTGGTCAGTGGGAAGAATGCCCCTTACATTGGTAATCAGTGAGAAGAATGTTCCTTACATTGGTGGTCAGTGGGAAGAATCCCCTATCTCTTAGTGATATATATATATATATATAACGATTATTTAGTGGAACAAATGCTAGATCTGTCCTTCTAACATGTTAGTCTCCCTAATTAGTTATATGATAAAATTATTGAGCAATAGTAATAAGTTAACTTGCTATATTTGCACTGTAGTTTTTTTTTTTGTTTTTTTTTTTTTTTTGGGGGGGGGGGGGGGTCGGGTAATATTTAAAAAGGGAAACTTGTATGTTAATAGTTATTGAACAAAGCACTTTTTATTGTAGTCAATTCTAATACCAGCTATTTATTATGATTGAGTATTAAGGTAACCTGAGAAATAAACTACACGGAAATAGCTGTTATTTTTTTATTTTATCTTGATGCTGCCAGATAATCAGCTGTGGAAAATCAACAGCAAACTGGAAAGACCTGTTCCTTTACTTAGAGAAGACCTCTGCATGTCTCATGTTCTTTGCCTAAACATGTTTTGTTACAGTATGAAAACTGTATGAATGTATATTTTCTGTTGTAATGCCTGATGTGTTATTTAATGTACAGAAATCATGGAAAGCCAATGTAATATGTTTTCTTTAAAATGTAGATGCATGAAGTAGCTTACAGAAGAATATAGTAGAACTATGTGCATCATATATGCATATATATATATATATATATATTTCACAAAACTGAGGAATTAATAAAAGACGTGGCAGTCACATGGAGTTGAATGTCTGTTGTGTTTTCTTTTTGAGTTAGGAATAATCTATGTGTACTGAGTTCTTTAGCGTTTTTTTGCCAGGAGCATGAAATACTTTACATTTGGATTGAATGAAGATGTGTTAAGATGGCCACACACCTTACAATCCAATTGTACAATACCCTTTAGATCCAGAAACAACCATGTAGAATGAGGTCCTGCCCGAATGGATATAAGTTGGGTTGTTCAGGTACGCCTTAACACAAATTAATTGCCGTAGCTCTTATGGTGGCCATACACGCTTTGATAAATGATCGATTTTTTTTTTTTTCCAACTGATCTCTTCTGACAGGAATTATCAACCCTTGTACCCTGGTAAACAACACAGGGCTTTCTACAGACAGCAGCGATGTGCAAAGCACGGAGTAAAATCCGGCAAATGGCTCAGTAAAAATGGCACACGGTTAACCTCTTGATTTCCCCTAAATGTTAACCCCTTCCCAGCCATTGTTAGTACAGTGACAGTGTATATTATTAGCACTGATCACTGTATGAGGCTGGGTTCACAGCTATGCGAATTGGATATGCGGGTTTTTCCGCACCCAATTCGCATAGCAGGAGAATGTGACCGGCTCTCTATGGAGGCGGTTCACACACCTCCGCAGCAGGTCCGGTGCGTTTTGCAGGAAAAACGTGTGCTTTTTTTTGGTCAGTTTCAGGTCCAAATTCAGCCTAAAGTTTGGGCTGAAATCGGAGCTGAAACGGTGAACCAGCGTGCACCGGACCCCTGCTGTGCGACGGATGCGGCGATGGTGTGAACCCTGCCTAAGGGGTTGATTTACTAAAGGCAAAAAGACTGTGCACTTTGCAACGTGCAGTTGCTCCAGAGCTTAGTAAATGAGCAGAAGCTCTGCTGTTGTCCATCATCCAATCATGTGCAAGCAATAATGCAGTTTTTTTTATTTTCCTTGCACGTGATTGGGTACTCTTTACAAAGTGAAGCCTTACCTCATTTACTAAGCTCTGGAGCAACTGCACTTACAGAGGGCAACTGAACTTTGCAAAGTGCACTGTCTTTTTTTTTTAAAGATATTTTTATTGGTTTAGGTTGAAAACAAACCAACAAACAAAAAAAAATAAATATACAGAAGAAAATAAAAACAAAAACAAAACAAAAGCATCTGGCAATCAGGTCATACAGAAATAGGAGTCGAAATGCCACCTATTTTAGCATATAGAAATAAGCAGAAATCATTGCAAAGGGCTTGTGATAATTATAGTAATAAGGGATAGAGACCTACTGGAATGGCATAACAGTAATGAAGGACCAGGTATCAAAAAATTCCTGGGGCGCGGCCCATCAATGGTCAATCAAGTACATCAAAATGCAGAGTGCACTGTCTATTTGCCTTTAGTAAATCAACCCCTAAGTGTCACTGGTGATGTCAGTTCCCCCCCCCAGGCATCAGTTAGTGGCAGATTGGCCGCCGCACTATCACAGTCCCACTATAAGTCGCTGATCACCTCCATTACTGGTATAAAATAAATAAATAAAAATTCCAACATATACATCATTTGTAGACTCTATAACATTCACACAAATGAATACAATATACACCTATTGGGATTTTTTTGTTTTACCAAAGACATGTAGCAGGATACATTTTGGTCTAAATTGATGAAGAAATTTGTTTTTTTTTTTTTTTTATTTTATTGGATATGTTGTATAACAAAGTACAAAATATTTTTTTTTCTTTTCAAAATTGTGTGGGGAAAAAATGATATAAATTTAATTTGGGTACAGTGTTGCATGACCGCGCAATTACCAGTTAAAGTAGTGCAGTGCGGAATAACAAAAAATGGCCTGATCATGAAGGGGGTAAACTCTTCTGGAGCTGAACTGGTTAATACCGCTTTGACCCATTGCTTTAAAATATGCTGAAAAGTGTAGAAGGGATAAGAGCACCACGGACCTAAGGTGAGTCCTGTAAATGTTTATTGATCATGGCAAGAGGTGAGGGAAGAAATCCAACATGTTTCAGGGGTTCTAATCTTCCCCCTTCATCAGGGTTTATGTACTTGCAATGATCGAGGAGAATACTGGGCAATAATTCCAAAATCAGTAAAAAATAATAAAAATAAAATTATTTCAATCCGGTGTTCATCCAGCTTGACCAGCAACCCCAGTCTTATCCTTTTATTTTGCGATCGTTGCCCATTATTCTCCTCAATCTCTTCCAGTCCTGATGAAGGGGGAGTTTTGAACTCCTGAAATGTGTTGATTCTCTCTTCTGACTTTCTTTCTTTTCTTTTTTTTTAAACTCCTGTTTATTGTAATTAAAAAAAAGAGTTTACAAAGCAGTAAAAGGAGTGTGTGGGCTTTCCCAGGCTCAAGGTGGTACATAAAAACCAAATACAAAACAAAAGCATTGAAACTAATTCCTAACAATTCACTCAGAGAGCACTAAGACGCTGCTCAGGCCCGCCAAGGCGTAACGATTGAGGAGGTAATAGGGGTGAGTTATAGAACCTGGTAGAAAGCAAAGCCAAGCCGCTCCAGGTGAGAGCATTCCCGCGCTTCAACCTCACGGTGCAGATCCAGTCCGCAATCTGGATAGGAGCCGCTGGAACAGAAAAAGGTTTGACCGCACTCACCGGTCTGAAGCAAAAGTGAAGACTTTATTGAAGATAAAAATGATCAGACAACGTCGTAGACATCATGACATCAATACAGACCTGGCAGAGATTAACGCGTTTCACAAATTGGAATTAGATTATGACTAAGCGAATTCCAATTCGTGAAACAAGTTGTTCTCTGCCAGGTCTGCATTGATGTCATGATGTCTACGACGTTGTCTGATAATTTTTATCTTCAATAAAGTCTTCACTTTTGCTTCAAACCTGTGAGTGCGGTCAAAACTTTTCCTGTTCCAGTGAGTTATAGCAGTGGTCATCAACCCCGTCCTCAGGGCCCACTAACAGGCCAGGTTTTATGTATTACCTTGGGGAGATGCAGACTAGAATACTGCAATCACTGAGCAGCAAATGATATCACCTGTGATGTATTTCAGTTATCTTGCAAACCTGGCCTGTTAGTGGGCCCTGAGGACAGGGTTGATGACCACTGACTTATAGAACCCCCATGTCCAGCTTCACCAATTATAGTGGACACAACTGACTTCTAAGCAATCGGGAACCCCTAGCAAGAAACAATAAAATATACTCAGGGGCAACCATTATGAAAAACTTGTATCATCCAAATAATAAAGCCTAGAGTTTGGAGAACATTATTGACCAACCATTGGTTTGGTCTGCAATGGTGGCATCTGACTCAAGCCACACGTCCCAGATTTTGTGGAATGACTTAGGGAATCCCCAGGAAGAATATCTCTTTTTATCTAAAGGAATAACCAAGTTAACAAGGAGTTTCCCAAAACCCCCAAAGAGGAGGGGGCAACATCCAACTTCCATTTTAGAATAATGGACTTCCTAGCATAAAAAAAGCAGTAGGCCCAGCAGCGTCCTAACGGCCTTTGTAGTGGCCAGTGCCTCAACTATACATATATCCTTTTGCGGTGGAATATGAATAGAAGTCTGATGGGTGATAAACTGTAGGATCAGCTTCCAAAAGGTTTGTATATGGGGACAGGACCAGATCGTATTAAGATATTCAGCTTGTTCTGTAGACAACGCCAGCAGTGAGGTGGAGGCAGGGGCAGACTGACAACTCATGGGGCCCCCGGGCAATATGATTTTTTGGGGCCCCCAGGCAATCAGAGATTATGGGGCCACATAGTATACACACACACACACACACACAGTAAACAATCACACAGTATACAGATACATGTACACACAGTATACACAGACATGTTTCTATTGGCTGAGAATGTACTGGAGAGGTGGGGCAGCTATAATCTTGGGATTTTTAGACCAAAAGGATGTCGGTAAGGTACATTTCAGAGACAGATGTACTAAAAAAACACAGATGTTTTACTGAGGCTGGCAACCCTGATGGAGCCCTCTAGTGGTCCGGGGCCCTCGGGCAGTGCCCGAGTGGCCGAATGATCAGTCCGCCCCTGGGTGGGGGATAGCTGGATACATTTTATGAAGCCAACAAGGTATAAAGTAAATCCTATGTAATATTTTGAACGGAACTGGTCTGTCCCTAGTGGAAACAAGTTGTAAAAAGGTTGATTCCCATATATACTTCCAGTCCAATCCCAACTTCTCCAATCCATGATCTACAGTGGGATGTAGTGTCATATATATGTTTGTAGCTCTACTCCCGTAGGAGCTGCAGGAAATACTTGTCCAGGTCTTCCCAACTTCTGCCCCGCAGCCAGGCACACAACAGGCTCATTCACTCTTTCTCCAAAAACCAGTCTAGGGGATGTTGTTTTTTATTTTTGGAGAACTTGGATAAGGATGAGAGACATGGTGAAATACTTCAAGAATAAGAACTATGTACAAATGATGACTTAATCTTGCTTTTAGTTTGAGTAGTAGTAGTAGTAGTAGAGCCAGTAGAGCAAAGTCCCTTTAAGCAGTAAAATAGCTAGACAGAGCTTTTCAGGACACCAGCTGGTGTCCCCTTTAATAGACCCACAGTGACTATAACTAGGTACCAGAGGGGGAGCTAGAGTGCAAGGTCCCCAAGTTCCAGCAAGGTATGTACTCACGAGGCCTAAGGACAGATGGGTGCCTCCTTCCAATATTCCAAGCGATGCCCTCCAGTCATACCAGATAGATCTATGGCGGACAGCTCCCCTCAGTCAGCTTCTTCCGAACACCTGGGTCTTTGCTTTCCTCCCTTAGGTCACTCACCGAGGCCCCCACATGGCAGCCTGTGCCTGAGAGGGCAGCGTGCCCCCCTCCAGGCTGGACTCCTCCTCCACTCTGGGACAAGACCCTGAACTCTGTGTGCTCCAAGAATAAATACAGTCTCCCAGCATGCCATCAGTGCCTGCCTCTCTGGGATCGGCTGGGGCTGCATCAATATTAATGCTGCTATCGGCAGAGCTCCACACCTATTATCCAGAAACTTCTCAAGTTGCCTGGATACAGAGGGAGCTGTCCAGCAGGCCTGACTAAACGATTGGCTCATTGTACTCAGTGAAGCTGCAAACTTTGCTTTTACCTAAACCAACATTACAGCTACACTGGCTACAGTGTGGCAACTAAATGTACCTATCTAAAACACACACTAACACTCACCTAACTATCCTAGCACCTATCTTGGAGGGTGTTACATGTTAGAGAGGGGTTTAGTGAGAGATTCGTCCTATAGGAATGATTCCATACCGATGACTGGAGGGTTTCCCCGTGGGGGACAGACGGCGGCGATCAGTGGCCTTACCTTAGAAGGCCGATGCTGCTCTTCGCTCCAGCTTACCGAGGGAAGAGCCGGGGCCATTGCTTTCCCCTCGTGGCCGAACAGGAAGTGAGTCCTGAGACCCGATTGGCCCGGAGTCCTAAGACTCCCAGCCAAACAGGTCTCAGGACCCACTTCCTGATTGGCTGGGAGGAGAAGCAGGAAAACATTAGCGAATATAATTTCGCTAATGTCACATAATTGGGTTGGCTCAGGGTGCAGTGCTCTGCGCCCCAAGCACGCCCTTTTTTAAAGCCAATTAGAGCCTCAGGTTTTAATCGTGCTTAAAAAAAAACAAAAAAAAAACATTGAAATCCATGCGTTCAGCGCTCTGTATAAAGATTAGGTGCCGGCACATGGATTAGGGGAGCGGCACCCCTGCCTCCCTAATAGAGCGTCTGCCACTGGTCTTTAACCGCTTCCCGACTGCCTCACGCAGATATACGTCAGCAGAAGGGCATGTACAGGGAGATTAACGTACCTGTACGTTGCCTCTTAAAAGGCGGCTTGTGGGCGCGGCTCCGTGACCATGATCGCAGGTCCCGCGGACCCAATGTCCGTGAGGATACCCGCGATCATCTCACAGTGAGGAAGAATGGGGAGATGCTAATGTAAACATCTCCCCGTTCTGCCTAATGTCACTGTCACTGATCACAGCTCCCTGTAATTGGGAGCGGTGATCAGTGATGTGTCACACATAGCCACGCCCCCCCACAGTTAGAATCACTCCCTAGGACTCACTTAACCCCTACAGCGCCCCCTAGTGGTTAACCCCTTTGCTGCCAGTCACATTTACACAGTAATCAATGCATTTTAATTGCACCGATCGCTGTATAAATGTGAATGGTCCCAAAATCGTGCCAAAAGTGTCTGATGTGTCTGCCATAATGTCGCAGATAAAAATCGCTGATCGCCGCCATTACTAGTAAAAAAAAATATTAATAAAAATGCCATAAAACTATCCCCTATTTTGTAGACGCTTTTGCGCAAACCAATCAATAAACGCTTATTGTGATTTTTTTTACCAAAAATATGTAGAAGAATACATATCGGCCTAAACTCAGGAAAAATTTTTTTTTTATATATTTTATATATTTTTTGGGGATATTTATTATAGTAAAAAGTAAAGAATAATGCGTTTTTTTTTTCAAAATTGTCGCTATTTTTTTTTATTTATAGCGCAAAAAATAAAAACCGCAGAGGTGATCAAATACCACCAAAAAAAAGGTCTATTTGTGGGAAAAAAAGGAAGTCAATTTTGATTGGGTGCAACGTCGCAATTGTCAGTTAAAGCGACGCAGTGCCGAATCGCGAAAAGTGCTCTGGTCAGGAAGGAGTTAAATCCTTCTGGGGCTGAAGTGGTCAATGTGCCATTCTTACAGATGTGTCTCTTCTGATTTGGTGCCATAAGCAGTAAAAGATTTACTGGACTCACCTTAGATCTGTGGTGCTCTCATCCCTTCAAATCGGGGGTCAAATTAACGTAAATTCGGTAAATTCCAAATCGAATGTTAAAAGCAAATTCAATTTTTTGAAGTAATATCGAACGACATTGGTCCAGTCATCGAATGTGCAAAGAATATGCACCCGAACCTTTGGTCGAAAATGTACTAGTGAATGGCCATTTTAAGTAAAATGATCTAGAAGAGCAGAGAGATGGTGCCCCCCACCGGGGTAGCTGGACAGAGAGCGTCTAGTTCTTCCATGTGTCTCCTGGCAGTAATAATAACCTGACCCAAGTTTTAACCCTTCTCCATCCTGACAGCAACAAAGGGGACATCCCCCCCAGGTGACACTGACCACAGAAAAAAAAAAAAAAAATGAAAAAACACCCCTTTCCACCCTGTCCAAATCTAAAATAAGACCAATGTGCTTGGAGTTGGACTTGCCGACCCGCCACAGTAAATATACTGCGACAGGGCGGCACGAGCGGGCCTCCAGTTTAGGCATGAAATGTAGCCAATCACAGATCACTAGGAATCACAGCTGTCATGAAGGTTGAGAAAAAACAATTGCTGTTACAGTGATCATCATTGTAAGAACAATTGAAGTGTAAAAAAAAAAAACCCTTACCCCCTCCCAGAGTAGTACAGTGTTACTATGGTGACACTGAACTACTCTGATGAAAGTATGTAAAAAAGGAAAGAAAATGTTAAAAGAAATGTCTAAAATAGCAAACAAAATAGCTTAAAAAATTATTTTAAAAATGTATTTTTACGCTTTTTAACATACGGTACTGTCACCAGTCAGTGTCCCTGATCACCACCACACCAGTTATATAACGATGCTGTACTGCACTGATGACAGTATGTGAAAAAAAAAAAAAAAAAGATCACAGATTGAGGTAAAAAGCCAATCTTTACCACGTGATCAGCTGTGTCCAATCACAACTGATTACAGAGGTAAACAGATGCCGGTTATCAGCAAGCTGATAATCGGCTTCTCTAAAAGGGACATCTACACTGATAATCAGTGTCCTGATTATTAGTTCAGTCCCACCAGTGTCCACCAGTGCTGCCAATCTTCGCCCACCAGTTCTGAAAATTTGTGCCCACCAGTGCTGCTGATCAGTGCCCATCAGTGTCACCTATCAGTTCCACCTATCATTGCTGCCTATCAGTGCCCATCAGTGCAGTCTATCAGTGCCCAATAGTGCTGCTGATCAGTGCCCATCAGTGCAGTCTATCAGTGCCCAATAGTGCTGCTGATCAGTGCCCATCAGTGCCTTCTCATCAGTGTCACATATCAGTGCCACCTATCAGTGCAGCCTATCAGTGCAGCCTATATGTGCCCATCAGTGCCCATCAGTGCAGCCTATCAGCGACCATCAGTGTAGCCTATCAGCGCCCAATAGTGCAGCCTCATCAGCGCACATCAGTGAAGGAGAAAAATGACCTGTTTGCAAAATTTTATAACAAACTATGAAAAAGTTTTTTGGTGGTTTTTGATAAAAATTTTCAGTCTTATTTAGTTTTATTTTTAGCAAAAAAAACCAAAACACTCCAGCAGTGATTAAATACCACCAAAAGAAAGCTCTATTTGTGTAAAAAAAAAGTTTAAATTTAGTTTGGGTCCAATGTTGCATGACCGCGCAATTGTCATTCAAAGAGTGACAGCGCAGAAAGCTGAAAATTGGCCTGGGCAGGAAACTGGGAGGAAAGTGCCCGGTATTGAAATGGTTAAGGACCTCAAGTAAAAGGTAAGATAGGCCATCAGTACATCAGGATTTATCAATTTTCAAATATATACCATAGTTTGTAGACACTATAACTTTCACAAAAAAAAAAAAAAACAATTAATATACACTTATTGGGATTTTTTTTTTTTTTTTTTACCAAAGACATGTAGCAGAATACATTTTGGCCAAAATTTATGAAACCTTTTATTGGATATTTTTTATAACAGAAAGTAGAAAATATTGTTTGTTTTTTTTTCAAAATGTTCAGTGTTTTTTTTATTTATATAATAAAAAAAAATAAAAACCCCAGTGGTGATCAAATACCACTAAAAGAAAGCTCTATTTGTGTGAAAAAAATGGGATGAATTTCATATGGGTACAGTGTCGCATGACCACGCAATTACTAGTTAAAGTAGCTCAGTGCTGAATAGCAAAAAAATGACCTGGACATGAAGGGGGTAAAACCTTCCGGAGGTCAAGTCCACCTTTGGTAACATGTTACACCCGTATTTGGGGTGTTACATATAACATGTTATCAAAGAGCACCTGCCTGCACCCCTCTGATCCCCAGCTGTGGGGGATTTTCTCCTCGCCCCCCTCTGTCATAATTTAAAAAGAGTTGCACAGCACGACACAGCCACATCATTTATTCACAGCGATCTGTGAATGAATAAACTACAACTACTGCCTGTCCTTGCTGCAATACGGCTTGTAGTTCTCAATGAACTGTGAGGGTGCTGGTGAGCGCCCTCCAGGGGCGGACTGACAACTCATGGGGCCCCCGGGCAATAGGATATTGTGGGGCCCCCGGGCAATAGGAGAAGATTACGGGGTCCCCGGGCAATAGGAGATTATGGGGCCCCCAGGCAATAGGAGATTATGGGGCCCCCAGGCAATAGGAGATTATGGGGCCCCCAGGCAATAGGAGATTATGGGACCCCCAGGCAATAGATTATGGGGCCACACAGTATGCACACACAGACACACAATACACACACACAGAATACACACACATTATACACACACAGAATACACACACACACACTGAAAAGGTACTGGAGAGGCGGGGCAGCTATAATCTTGGGATTTTCAAAAAAACACAGATTTTTACATACTGTCCCTGGTTTTATTGGGGCTGGCAACCCTTATGGGGCCCCTTAGTGGCATGGGGCCCTCAGGCAGTGCCCGAGTGCCCGAATTGTCAGTGCGCCCCTGACGCCCTTGTAGTACATTGATCTTCCTGCTCTCCAGTAACTGCCCGTATCGGAGGTACAAGCAGACAGCTATCCTGAGATTCTGCAGGAGCCTGAAATTGCATCCCTGATCTGCTGATCGCGGATGCAATGCTCTGCAGGCTCCAGGTAAAAAAACATTTTTTTACATTTTTTTTTGTACATTTTTTTACCAGAAAATATATTTGCATTTGTATTTATTATTATTTTTTTTTTAAAGGTGAATTTAGCTTTTGAGATGGAAACAAAGAATTCATTTCCTCGTTCTCAAAAATTACAAAAAGGGGAAGTTTTGAAAAAAAAATAAGCGAAAATTTTGGACCAGAACAACAAAAAAAGTCCCCAGCAAAGTTCATATAATAGGGACTTTTTCTGTGCCGTGATCTCTTTCCTCATTCTCTCACCTGCTCAGGTATTTCTGCTCTATCTGGTTCACCGGCACGCATTCCAGAGCATAAGGTATCTGTGAGTGCCGGTAATTATATGAAGATAATGCCGACTACTCCTGTCTTTCTCTAGTTGGAAATCTTATAATTGTCTTATATACTCCTATACTGTATATATATATACACAGCTCAACGGACACTTTATTAGGTACACCTTGTTAGTACCGGGTTGGACCCTCTTTCCCTTCAGAACGGCCTTCGTTCTTCGCGGCATAGATTCAACAAGGTGTTGGAAAACATTCCTCAGAGATTTTCCATAGTGACTTCAGCAAGTTGTCTTCACCACATCTAGATGCTTAAATACATTGAATTGCTGCCAAGTGATTGGCTGCTTAACAATTTGTGTCTCCAAGCAATTGAACAGGTGAACAGGTGTACCTAATAAAGTGATATATATATATATATATATATATACCGTATTTAGCGGCATATAACACGCACCGGCGTATAACACGCACCCCAATTTAGGAGGGAATTTTAAGGAAAAAAAAACTTTTAGGAGGGAAGTTGAAGGGAAAAAAAACTTACATTTAAATGCCCATCATTGCAGCCTTCTCAGTGCAGCCATGTCAGTGCAGCCTTCCCCAGTGTCCATTGCAGCCTTGCCCCAGTGCAGCCTTGCAGCTCGCTGAGCTTCAAAATCGCCGACCGCGATTTGAAAATGGCGCCGCCGGCGCCGAAATACACAGAGCCGGTCCTCGGCTCTTCTCGGCGGCTCTCGTTCACTTTCGGCTCCACTCGGGATGGACGTGACGGTGAGCGGAGCTATCCGAACCTAGCCGAGTACACTCGGCTAGGTTCGGGCGGCGCTCGAGTGAAGCCGAAAGTGGCCGAGAAGAGCCGAGGACCGGCACTGTGTATTTCAGCGCCGGCGGCGCCATTTTCAAATCGCGGTCAGCGATTTTTTAGATCTGACAGGTCAGGATCGCAGGGGATCGGCGTATAACACGCACCCGCGATTTTCCCCTGATTTTAAGGGGGAAAAAGTGCGTGTTATACGCCGATAGTGAGTACACCCCTCACATTTTTGTAAATATATTATTCTATCTTTTCATGTGACAACACTGAAGAAATGACACATTGCTACAATGTAAAGTAGTGAGTGTACAGCTTGTATAACAGTGTAAATTTGCTGTCCCCTCAAAATCACTCAACACACAGCCATTAATGTCTAAACCGCTGGCAACAAAAGTGAGTACACCCCTAAGGCTCGGTTTTCTGTAGTATGACTTGTCATGTGACTTGGGACTGCAAAGTAGCATGACAAGTTGTACCCCATTATTTCTGATGAGGACCATTTATATCTGCAACTTCAAAGTAGTCCCTGAATTACTTTGATGCGACTTGATGTCCATCGACCTCAAGAATACACAGGCATTGTTTCAAGTCGCATCACAATCATAGCAAAATCGCACGACTTTCAGGTCGCAACAATGGAAACCTAATAGTGAAAATGTCCAAATTGGGCCCAAAGTGTCAATATTTTGTGTGGCCACCATTATTTTCCAGCACTGCCTTAACCCTCTTGGGCATGGAGTTCACCAGAGCTTCACAGGTTGCCACTGGAGTCCTCTTCCACTCCTCCATGACGACATCATGGTGGCCACACAAAATATTGACACTGCTTGAGCAGCCTGTCAGAAGCTGCATACAGAGCGGTTTAAATACAAGCCGGCACACTCTGTTTGCAGCAGACTGAGAGGATGGGCTCACAGTGCCTCTCACTTCTCGCCAGAGGCACTGAGCTCAATGGACAGCTTGGAGTCTTGGACCAATAGTAAAGCACCATTAGTCCAAGCTGTCCAATAAAAATGCTGCAGTGGAGGCTCTCCTCTCACTGCAGTGTCATAGAAGGGGGGATGTGTCTAAAAGACAAATACTCCCTTGCAGCCCAGCCCTCTAAACTACAAGGAAAAAACATGGGTTTTTCTCACACAGTTAAGAGGGAGAACCTGCTGCTGCTGAAAAGGTATTTTTTTAATCAAGCTAAATAATATATTATTACGTTATATTTTATAACCAGGGATGAGCCGAACACCCCCCGGTTCGCAGCAGAACTTGCGAACAGGCAAAAAATTTGTTTGAACACCGTTAAAGTCTATGGGACACGAACATCAAAAGTGCTCATTCATTATATGCACGTTATTGTCATAAAAAGTGTTTGGGGACCTGGGTCCTGCCCCAGGGGACATGGATCAATGCAAAAAGAATTTATAAAAACAGCCGTTTTTTCGGGAGCAGTGATTTTAATAATGGTTAAAGTGAAACAATAAAAGTGTAATATCCCTTTAAATTTTGTACCTGGGGGGTGTCTGTAGTATGTCTGTAAAGGGGCGCATGTTTCCTGTGTTTAGAACAGTCTGACAGCAAAATGACATTTCAAAGGAAAAAAAAAGTCCTTTAAAACTATTCGCGGCTATTAATGAATTGCCGGTCCGACAATACACATAAAAGTTCATTGTTAAAAACGGCATAGGAATTCCCCACAGGGGAACCCCGAACCAAAATGAGAAAGTGGGAGGCACATATACAAACTGTTGTAATTCCTACGCCGTTCACCTGATTTGGATGTTAAAGCACATCTTGTTCGTTTCATTTCAAATCCATTGTGGTGGTGTATAGAACCAAAAAGATTAGAATTATGTCGATGTCCCAATATTTATGGACCTGACTGTATGTGAAGTATTACATGTGTAAAGCTGGAAGGCAAAGAAGGGTTAAACTGTCTCTTACATCTGATTACCCGATCATTGCTCCCTCCTCCCTGCTGGACTGGCACTGGCAACCTCTTACGCTCCAGAGGACAGGGAAGCCGGCAGCCCCACGGGCAGCAAAGTGACAGAGGGGCAAACATGGGGGGGGGGGGATCAGAAGCAGGCAGAACAGGGAGAGGGCTGGGGAAATAATTACAGGAATGATGCCCTGTGTCTGTGTCTCTCCCTGCAGCAGCTGAAAGCTGGCGGAAAGGAGAGAAACCGGCTTCCAGCTGCTGCAGAGAGCCTTCTGTAATTGCCCCTCTGCCTGACTGCACAGATTCCTCCTGCTGTTCAGGCCTCTCCTATCTGCCCTGGCCCCCTACAGGATGATTGGTGGTCCCCACCCCCTATAAGCACCCCTGGGGTCCCATGCCCCTGTTGTCATCAATTACAATGCATGGCTTATAGCCCTGCAGTAGACATAAAGGGACAGTCCACTGCCAGAGTGTAGAGGAGTAGAGGAGAGCGCCATCTGCTGGCAGAAAGAGGTATCAGGTAAGTAAAACTGCTCTGCTTGTTGCTGCAAATCAGCATTAATCTTTTACAGGGTGGGGGGCAGCCCCTCTACAAGGGAGGATTTTTGTTTCTCCCAAAGACTGGCTTTAAAGTGTTACTAAACCCAGGACTCTGCATTCACTATATCTGGCCACAGTACACAGAACATGGAAATGCAATTATTTTAGTAAATAAAATCTGCTAAATACCTTGTCTCATCAGCATTATATAGCAGTCTTGTGACTTCTATCAGTGTCTGGTTAAAGCTTGTAGGAGGAGTTTTCATTCTACTCTGACTGTCCTATGAGGCTGCAGGACCCCTGACCCTCTGTCTGGACAGTGACTCCTAGGGTTCTGTACTATCAGCAGATGGATTGGGGACAGTGGAAGAAGAGGAGGATCAGAGAAGACAGGATCAAACAGCCTTTTTTTACACAACGCGGAAGATTAACCCCTTGGGTTCCACAGTGAGTATAACAAGCATACTATTCTGCATATACAGACTGATTTTACTGTTGCGGTTAAGTCATTGCAAATAGTACCCAACGTTTCAGGCACACAATCGACCCTTTCTCAGGGACATTTTGTGGGCATCGATATTTTGGGCAATAGGACAGCAATATTCTCCTAACTGATATGCTGTTGGTAAATGTCTTTGTACTTTTTTCACAGTGTATGTGTGAATGTACCTACCTGTACACTGAGCCATAGGTGTGCATTGTATTATTGGCATACACCATCCAGACATAAAATCTCGATCATTTATACTTCGCTGGCTACGATACAAAAGTTGTATCCTTGTATCTGGGGGTGTTTCGTTCTCCGTTATAAAAATTTAGTACTATGATTGATTTTCCCACAACACAATGTGACCATCCTGGCAATGACGCTTCTTATCATCATCGTATCTCTGAATTCGCACACAACGCATTTATAAAAAAAAAAAACATTTCACTAATTCCTTCTTTGAAATTTGAGGCCACGGACTGACAACCTGTACTTTTTCCATTTAGAGCGAAATCCGATTATATCTGGATTCTACCTGATCTTACAACGAACTCTATTGCATCTTACACTGTATTTTATTTAACCACTTCATCTCCAGAATACTTTACCCCTTCATGTATTTTTTGCTATGTAGAACTGCGCTGTATACAAACTAAATTTATATCGTCTTTTTCACACAAAATAGAGCTTATTGGTATTTGATCACCACTGGCTTTTTAATTTTTTTTTATTATATAAATGAAAAAAAGGCCAAAAAATTTGAAAGAAAAAACGATATTTTTTTACTTTCTGCTATAAAACATATCCAGTAAAAAACTAAAATAAATATCTTTTATATAATATAATAAAATAAATCAAACTTCTTCAAAAATGTAGGCCAAAAATGTATTCTGCTAAATGTCTTTAGTGACAAACAAACAAAATCCCAAGAAGTGTATATTGATTGGTTTGTGTGACACTTGTAGCGTCTACAAACATTGGTATACAGTATCTCACAAAAGTGAGTGCACCCCTCACATTTTTGGTAATATTTTCTTCTATCTTTTCATGTGACAACACTGAAGAAATGACACTTTGCTACAATGTAAAGTAGTGAGTGTACAGCTTGTATAACAGTGTAAATTTGCTGTCCCCTCAAAATAACTCAACACAGCCATTATTGTCTAAACCGCTGGCAACAAAAGTGAGTACACCCCTAAGAGAAAATGTCCAAATAAGACCCAAGTAGCCATTTTCCCTCCCCGGTGTCATGTGACTCATTAGTGTTACAAGGTCTCAGGTGTGAATGGGGATCAGGTGTGTTAAATTTGGTGTTATCGCTCTCACTCTCTCATACTGGTCACTGGAAGTTCAAAATGGCACCTCATGGCAAAGAACTCCCTGAGGATCTGAAAAAAGAACTGTTGCTCTACATAAAGATGGCCTAGGCTATAAGAAGATTGCCAAGACCCTGAAACTGAGCTGCAGCATGGTGGGCAAGACCATACAGTGATTTAACAGGACAGGTTCCACTCAGAACAGGCCTCGCCATGGTCCACCAAAGAACTTGAGTGCATGTGCTCAGCGTCATATCCAGAGGTTGTCTTCAGGAAATAGACGTATGAGTGCTGCCAGCATTGCTGCAGAGGTTGAAGGGGTGGGGGGTCAGCCTGTCAGTGCTCAGACCATACGCCGCACACTGCATCAAATTGGTCTGCATGGATGTCGTCCCAGAAGGAAGCCTCTTCTAAAGATGATGCACAATAAAGTCCACAAACAGTTTGCTGAAGACAAGCAGACTAAGGACATGGATTACTGGAACCATGTCCTGTGGTCTGATGAGACCAAGATAAACTTATTTGGTTCAGATGGTGTCAAGCGTGTGTGGCGGCAACCAGGTGAGGAGTACAAAGACAAGTGTGTCTTGCCTACAGTCAAGCATGGTGGTGGGAGTGTCATGGTCTGGGGCTGCATGAGTGCTGCCGGCACTGGGGAGATACAGTTCATTGAGGGAACCATGAATGCCAACATGTACTGTGACATACTGAAGCAGAGCATGATCCTCTCCCTTCAGAGACTGGGCCGCAGGGCAGTATTCCAACATGATAATGACCCCAAACACACCTCCAAGACAACCACTGCCTTGCTAAAGAAGCTGAGGGTAAAGGTGATGGACTGGCCAAGCATGTCTCCAGACCTAAACCCTATTGAGCATCTGTGGGGCATCTTCAAATATCAAGCTGTACACTCACTACTTTACATTGTAGAAAAGTGTCATTTCTTCAGTGTTGTCACATGAAAAGTTATAATAAAATATTTACAAAAATGTGAGGGGTGTACTCACTTTTGTGAGATACTGGGTATACTGGAATTTTTTTTTTAATACCACTAACGGTGGCAATCAGCGTCTTATAATGGGAATGCAATGCGGCGACTAATCTGGCGCAAACTGACACTTTGTGGGAACTGACTAACTGACATCACCGGTGATACAAATACAGTGATCAGTGCTAATACTATACACTGTCATTGTACTAATGACACTGGCTGGGGTGTGGGTAGCATCTAGGGGCAATCAAAGGGTTAACTGTGTAACTAAGAATGCTTATTATGTGTACTGTGTGCCAGTTTTTACTCCCTGCTTCGCAGGGATATAACAACAGGCACACTGATGCTGTCTGTAGAGAGCCCTGTGTTGTTTACTAACACAGGGCTCCCTTCTGTTACTTACTCAGGCGATCAGCCGGTTCCAGCCATAAATCATTGGCTGGAACCTGCCGATCGACTTGTGCTGTAGCGAATGACAGCACACCGGGGCCGGTGAGCATAGACCCACCCCCTACCTGAAAACCTAAATCACGTATGTTTACGCGATCCTGCACAGCCAAGCTGCACTCAGGTAGTCAGCAAGTGGAAAATCCCTATCATTGCCAAAGCCGTCTTTGTGGGGTTTTTTTTGCACACATTTATAAAAAGCATTTTAGATCTACTTTTAGATTACTTAAAATCGCAAAATATATATAGTTTCTGAAAGCAGAGACCCTGGAGAATATAATAATGATAGCTCCAATATTGTATGTGATAATTGTATTTATTTATTTATAGTGTGTACTTGTCTCAATTATGCGCACTAAGTGTCATTTCTCTCCGCTGCCTCCTTCCTCTGCTATCTGGATGAGTCACTTCTGAGGATTTTACCTGACACCAAGAAAAAAATGGTGACAAGGGAGGGCCCTCCAGCTGATTGACAGCCCCTGCTCTGTTCCTGTGTGCTACGGGAAGGGGGCGTTTCCCTTCCCTCCAATCAGCCCTCACTGAGCTCTGCAGAGTGTAACGTCAACTCTCCGCCCCCTGTTTTCTGACCACTAATGCCCCGTACACACGGTCGGACATTCCGACAACAAAATCCATGGATTTTTTCCGACGGATGTTGTCTCAAACTTGTCTTGCATACACACGGTCGCACAAAGTTGTCGGAAAATCCGATCATTCTGAACGCGGTAATGTAAAACACGGGGCAGTAGCCAATAGCTTTCGCGTCTTAATTTATTATGAGCATGCGTGGCACTTTGTGCGTCGGAATTGTCCACACACGTTTGGAATTTACACAAACTGATTTTGTTGTTGGAAAGTTTTATATCCTGCTTTCAAACTTTGTGTGTTGGAAATTCCGATGGAAAAAGTCAGATGGAGCCCACACATGGTCGGAATTTCCGACAACAAGTTCCGATTGCACATATTCCGTCGGAAAGTCCGACCGTGTGTACAGGGCATTAGACAAGCTTTATAAATTCTTTACTTTGAACAGATGTAGAGAAGATAAGACTGCAGATAAAGAGGTACAATTTATGCCGGAGGATTTGTTTCATCTCTGTGTATCACCTGAGGCCGGTCACCTTACTGGGTATATGGAAGGGTTTACAACCATTTTACGTTTATTGCACACAAATGCAATATATTACCCAATTTATTGGTAAATAATAAAAGATGAGGTTGCACCGAGTAAATAGATACCCAACATGTCAAGCGTTAACATTGCACATGCTTGTAAAACGACAACGAACTTCAGAACTCTATATTCTCTATAGGCAACATTCTCTACAGGTCATCAGTTTAGAGTTAACCGCGAATAATGGGCCCAGAACTATCGCTCTCACTATGGCGTCCGCGGCGATATGTAACATAAGTAGCACAATAAACATTTTCGAACATAGGCACCCCCGATGTGTGGTGTGTTTATGTTCATATGTTCGTGTAAGTGGGGGTGGGGTGCACTCATTTTTTTGGGGGGGGGTTTAAGTGTTTGGGTGAAACTTTTTTTTCTTTGACATTTCTCACTAAAATTGTATATATATTTTTATATATATATATATATATATATATATATATATATATATATATATATATATATATATATATATATATATATATATATAATATATGTGTATATGTATATATATATATATATATATATATATATGTATATGTATATATATATATATATATATATATGTATATATATATATATATATATATATATATATATATATATATATATATATATATATATATATATATATATATATATATATATGTATATATATATATATATATATATATATATATATATATATATATCTCACCTAGGGGGGACCAAAAGTTCCCAAGTGATATAATGTCTTTATGATAGGTTCTATTTATTGGGGTCTATTAGACCCCCTGATGTCTCATTGGCCCTCCCTCCATTAAAGCTAATAGAGCACAGATCGCACTCCATTAGCATTTTCCATTGCCACAGTGGCTGGATTCATAAAATATAAAAAGTGCGCTTACAATATAGGAAAACACATATAGATGCAAATAATTAAATGTGCAAAACAGAATGTGTTGAGAACAAGCTAATAACTCAGTACATTACATAAATATGTACGTGTATAACGTGAAAAAATTAGGTGATAACAAAATAGGACATGTGAAAGGTGTACACATAAAATGCAAATGATGAATTTAAAGTGTATGTGGGTAAAAAAATGAGAACTACAAATCCCAGTCCATGGAATAAATCATACAAAGTTCATCAGTGAAAGCACTTTCATCCACTTTGCAACAACCAATATCCCTATGGATGGATCAACAGAAGAAAGGGATGTACAAGGTGACACAACTCCACTGGCGGTGACTCCAACGAGTAAAAATAAAGTGAAAGGTGGACCCTTACCCTCCGTGTTGGACCCCCTTGCTGGCAGGGTCTATCGAGCATGCAGACTTTGCCCTCTGCAGGGACCGTGTTGAGATGATCTCTGCAGCAGCTGTCAGGAATGCTGTCTTCAGTCCGGGCCGGTCCAAGTGGTACGCCTGGAGGGGGGGGGGAGAGGGCTCTCTTGCTCCCAGTGTGGTAAAAGGAGAAAGCAAAAGAGCGGGGCTCCAATAGTGTACAACACGTAGCCACGCCCTACATGTTTCGTCATCAACTGATGACGAAACATGTAGGTTGTGGCTACGTGTTGTAAGCCGTCACGATTGCCCCATGTTCTGCACGGGTTACTGCTAGTTTTTATGCCGGCTTGTTTTTTATTGTCCTATTACCTTACGGAGCATGCACTCTCCATTTTGGTCTGTATTTTTACCAATAAATTTGAAACTTTTTTACACTATTGGAGCCCCGCTCTTTTGCTTTCTCCTTTTACCACACTGGGAGCAAGAGAGCCCTCTCTCCCCCCCCTCCAGGCGTACCACTTGGACCGGCCCGGACTGAAGACAGCATTCCTGACAGCTGCTGCAGAGATCATCTCAACACGGTCCCTGCAGAGGGCAAAGTCTGCATGCTCGATAGACCCTGCCAGCGAGGGGGTCCAACACGGAGGGTAAGGGTCCACCTTTCACTTTATTTTTACTCGTTGGAGTCACCGCCAGTGGAGTTGTGTCACCTTGTACATCCCTTTCTTCTGTTGATCCATCCATAGGGATATTGGTTGTTGCAAAGTGGATGAAAGTGCTTTCACTGACGAACTTTGTATGATTTATTCCATGGACTGGGATTTGTAGTTCTTATTTTTTTACCCACATACACTTTAAATTCATCATTTGCATTTTATGTGTACACCTTTCACATGTCCTATTTTGTTATCACCTAATTTTTTCACGTTATACACGTACATATTTATGTAATGTACTGAGTTATTAGCTTGTTCTCAACACATTCTGTTTTGCACATTTAATTATTTGCATCTATATGTGTTTTCCTATATTGTAAGCGCACTTTTTATATTTTATATTTCCCCACGTTGTACACAGATATTGGTGTGTTTTAAGTGCAGCTATCAATTTGTTTTCCTATACTCTTCTCCGCAGTGCGGTTTTTCTTTTCCACAGTGGCCGGATACCTGAAACCGGAAATAATGTGATATTAATCTCCTATGGGTTCTTTGCAGCTAGGGGACATCAGCAAAGGGTCTCTCTTTTCTCCACCTGGCAACACCCACCAATACCTCCCAACATTTTGAGATGGGAATGAGGGACACCTACTAGCAAACGTATGTAAGACACGCCCCCGCCACACCCCTTATAGGGGAAATAACCAAAAAAAAAGGTTAAATATATCCACAAGTGCTTTTTTTTTTTTTTAGCACTACTATTCCTTTATATTGGCTTTTAATATTGAACAATTCAGCAATTTAGAAATTAGATGAAAGGTTTAGCACTGGGAAACACTTTTTGAAAGATAAAAAGTGCATTTCATGTACAACTATATAGATCATACCCAAATGAGGGACAAATGAGGAGGAAAGAGGGACAGAGGGACATTGTTCCAAATCAGGGACAGTCCCTCGAAATCAGGGCCAGTTGGGAGCTATGCCCACCATGAGGGTACCGTGTCCGCAGGTGGGATAGCAGAGCCAAGATTACCGCACTTCCTGGGGTCAATGAAAGCGATTATTGCCGCTGATACAGTATATTGGTGCCAATAAAAAGGTTACACCTCAGGAATGCCATCTATTGTCATGCAACATTTTAAGTGGGTTAATAAAAATAACTGGACCTGTGAAGATTTCTATTTATTTCCAGATGTTCTTGGAATGATCTTTATGAATGTTTCAATGATGGCTGTGTGAGCTGTACTCTGAGATCTCAGCTAGGTGCTGCTTAGCACGTCTGTCTTGTAGCACTGGGGTTCCTGGTTTGAATCCTGGTCAGGACACCATCTGCATAGAGTTTGCATGTCCTCCCTGTGCTTGTGTGGGTTTCCTCCGGGGACTCCGGTTTTCCTCCCACACTCCAAAGACATGATGGAAGGTTAACCATACTTCCTACTACATAGTTCCCAACTGAAGCCATAAAGAGGGCCATTCAGACAGATAGACAGAAACTTCTTATTAAAAAAGATCCTAAATCTGTGAATGAAACACAGGAACCTCTTAGGATCATCACCAAATCGGTAGCCCACTGGGACCAAGTTAAGGCAATACTTAGCCAACATTGGCATATTCTGTCTGAGTCGCCCGTCTTGGGGAAATATTGTTGGCGAGCGTCCTCTTCTCACCGCTCGTCGTTCTAGGAACCTTAGAGACTGCCTTATTCATTCAGAATATAAAAGATCACCCACTCCGGGGACTCCGGTTTCCTCCCACACTCCAAAGACATGATGGAAGGTTAACCATACCTCCCAACTTCATAGTTCCCAACTAAAGCCAAAAAGAGGGCCATTCAGACAGATCGACAGAAACTTCTTATTAAAAAAGATCCTATCTGTGAATGATACACAGGAACCTCTTAGGATCATCACCAAATTTGGTGCCCACTGGGACCAAGTTAAGGCAATACTTAGCCAACATTGGCCTATTCTGTCTGAGTTGCCCGTCTTGGGAAATATTGTTGGCGAGCGTCCTCTTCTCTCCGCTCGTCGTTCCAGGAACCTTAGAGACTCTTAGAGATTCATTCAGAATATAAAAGATCACCCACTCCTAACTGGCTTACTCAACTTCCACCTTTGAAAGGCATGTTCAGATGTGGTAGGTGCTCGGTCTGTAAATACGCTGAACGTACGGACGTGTTCACCGATTCTGACGGCAAAAAAACAATTTAAAATTCATAACTTCATCAATTGCAATACTACTAGAGTAATTTACATGCTCACTTGCCCCTGTGGGAAAAAATATGTGGGTAAGACTAAGAGGCAACTTAAAGTCAGAATCGGTGAGCACGTCCAAAGCATTCTTAGTAAGGATGATGAGTGCCCCATTCTGTTACATTTCATCAAATTCCACAGTGGGAAGCCCACCGGACTCACTTTTGAGGGTATTTATAAGCTGGACCTCCCCCTGAGAAGGGGTGACTTTGATAGACTCTTATGCCACAAAGAAAAAATTTAAATAGTATGTACCCCCGTGGGTTAAACAATGAATGCAACCTCTCAGTGTTCCTTACACCTTAGTCCCGACCAGCTATAGTGGAATCCCCCCCCCCCCCCCCGGGGTTGGGTTCCTGTTTAAATTTATGTCAGCAATCTTATTCTTGATTTATCACTTAATATTCACTTAATTGCCCAAATTAAACCCCCCCCCCCCTTTTTCTTACTTTCTTTTTCTTTTCTTTTCTTTTACTATTTCTTTCTATTCCTGTTTTTCCATTCTTTAGCATTAACGCTATATTTTTTTCCATTTTTGTCTTTTGATTTTCACTTTCCCTCTGAGGATCTTTGCACCTACAGACTGGCCCGCTGATTGATGTATTGTATTTTCTGTACGTGTGGCTGTCAACTAGTTGCGCCGTCGCCGAGACAACCAGACGCCAACGTATTTACGTGGCTCGGCGTCTGGGCTACATAAGGTGACAGTCCAGGGGCGGACTGATAACTCATGGGGCCCCCGGGCAATAGGAGATTATGGGGCCCCCAGGCAATCAGAGATTATGGGGCCACACAGTATACACACACACAGTATACAATCACACAGTATACACATACATGTACACACAGTATACAATCACACAGTATACAATCACACAGTATACACATACATGTACACACAGTATACACAGACACATGCGCAGATCACTCCCATTCTTAAAAAGCCCTCACTGGACCCTACCGACCTGAACAACCCATCTCATTGCTCCCATTCACCTCTAAACTTCTAGAACGCCTAGTCTACAACCGTCTTAGCTCCTACCTCAATGAAAATAACCTTCTTGACCCCTTACAGTCTGGCTTTCGCTCGCAGCCCTCCACAGAAACTGCCTTCCTAAAACTCACTAACTATTTACTAACTAATAAAACCAACAGCCAGTACTCCATACTCCTACTACTTGACCTCTCTGCGGCCTTTGATACTGTTGACCACCCGCTCCTTCTCAATAAACTACATTCCCTTGGCCTCCGAGATTCTGCTCTATCCTGGTTCTCTGCCTATTTATCACAGCGCTCCTTCAGTGTCACCTACAACTCTGTCTCCTCCTCTCCATTGCCCCTATCTGTGGGGGTCCCCCAAGGCTCGGTTCTTGGACCCCTTCTCTTCTCTATCTACACCTCCTCCCTTGGTCACTTAACCACCTCAATACAGGGCACTTACACCCCCTTCCTGCCCAAGCCATTTTTCAGTTTTCAGCGCTGTCGCACTTTGAATGACAATTGCGCGGTCATGTTACACTGCACCTTAATTAAATTTTTATCATTTTTTTCCCCACAAATAGAGCTTTCTTTTGGTGGTATTTGATCACCTCTGCGGTTTTTATTTATTGCGCTATAAACAAAAGAAGAGGGACAATTTTGAAAAAACACAATATTTTTTACTTTTTGCTATAATAAATATCCAATTTTTTTTTTTTAACAAATTTTTTCCTCAGTTTAGGCCGATACGTATTCTTCTACATATTTTTGGTAAAAAAAAATTGCGATAAGCGTATATTGATTGGTTTGCGCAAAAGTTATAGCGTCTACAAAATAGGGGATAGATTTATATCATTTTTATTATTTATTTATTTTTTACTAGTAATGGCGGCGATCTGCAATTTTTATTGTGACTACGATATTGCGGCGGACACATCGGACACTTTTGACACATTTTTGGGACCATTCATATTTATACAGCGATCAATGCTATAAAATTGCATTGATTACTGTGTAAATGTGACTGGCAGGGAAGGGGTTAACACTAGGGGGCGCTCGAGGGGTTAATGTATGACCTAAGGAGGTGATTCTAACTGTGGGGGGAGGGGACTGACTGGGGGAGGTGACCGATCGCTGTCCCTATGTACAAGGGACACGCCATCGGTCTCCTCTCCTCTCTGACAGGACGTGGATCTGTGTTTACATGCACAGATCCACGCTCCTGCTCTGTTACCCGGCAATCGCGGGTGCCCGGCGGACATCGCGGCCACCGGGCACGCGCACTGGGTCCCGAGTGACGCAGCGCGCCCCCTAGTGGCTCGGGAGGGCGAGGACGTCATATGACGTCCTCCCGGAACAACAGAAGCCTCGTCCAGCCGTCATATGACGGTGGGCGGTGGCTTAGCGGTTAATAACTGCCCACGGCTTTCAATACCACTTATACGCTGATGACACCCAAATCTATCTGTCTAATCCTCACCTCACTCCTTCAGTCTCCTCTCACGTTACTAACTGACATATCTGCATGGATGTCGCACCACTTCCTTAAACTAAATCTCTCTAAAACTGGGCTATTAATATTCTCCCCCGCCCGTGCCCCCCTCCATGACTTTTCCATCAAAATCAATAATGCAACCATCAGTCCCTCCCCTCACGCCAGGGTACTCGGTGTAATCCTAAACTCTGACTTGTCATTTCAGCCTCAAATCCAATCGTTGTCAAAAGTTTGTAGAATTCACCTCCGTAATATCTCTAAAATTCGCCCCTTTTTAACTAATGAAACCACCAAGCTCCTCATTCACTCCCTTGTTATCGCTACCTCCATCTATCCGGCTATCCCCTACTCTTGCTACCTTCAGGCAATCCCTGAAAACTCCTCTCTTCAGAAAAGCCTATCACGTTTCCAACTAATCTCCTACCACTTCCACCAGCTCATTCCCCACAGTTACAACCTTTTGTACCACCTGCCCACCCTATTAGATTGTAAGCTCTTCTGAGCAGGGCCCTCTTAATCCTATTGTATTGTATTGTATTATAACTGTATTGTCTCCCTTTTATATTGTAAAGCGCTGCGTAAACTGTTGGCGCTATATAAATCCTGAATAATAATAATAATAATGTAAAAAAAACACAGATTTATACATACTGTCCCTGGTTTTACTGAGGCTGGCAACCCTGATGGGGTCCCCTAGTGGCCCAGGGCCCTCGGGCAGTGCCCGAGTCGCTCAATGGTCAGTCCGCCCCTGTGACAGTCTCGGCTACGGCGCATGCTCTGAAGAAATCCGAGTGACGGACGAAACGCGTCAGCATGACGCCATCACGCTTCTCAGAGCGTATTCCACAGACCCACCCATCAGCCTTGGGAACTCCGCCCGTACCTCCGCGAGGGCTTTTAAAATCAGCCCGGGAACTGTATGATTGTATGCACTGCATTATCCACTGCAACTCCCAAGTCAATACCACGTTTCCCCGAGCATCACTACCTGGACCTCGCTGGCGACACTATGCATGTGGATGGAAGATAGCCTGACCAGCTACCCGGAGATGGTACGAGCAAGACACGGCTCCTTTACCTGATGGGTGTCACATTCCAGTGCCTACATTTGGGTGAGATCTTACCTTTTATATCCCCAGTATGGGACTGTTGCCTTAATCTTCAAGCTTCACTCTCTCCTAAAGCATTGATGATTTGACCTGTACAGCTATATATTTAAGCCTGCTCCAATCCTCCAGTATCCACAGCTATTTATACACAGGAACTTCCCCCCCATGCAATCAGTTTCCCACGGTACTGAATGTCTATGGTGAATTTTACATACTAGGACTGCAGTTTTTTTCTGCTCCAGCAGCAAGTTGGTCACTATCAGTTTCCTTCACTGACATCCACGCGGTGGACGTGACTTCCTAACGGCTGCATTAACCTTCCACCTTCCCCCCCCACTTGAAAATCAGCCTGCACGCTGACACTTACCAGGACAATCAGCTTCATGTTAGATGACCCATTAGGAGATATCATCCTATATTTACATGATAGGAGGTGTGCATGGTTTCTGTTTGTGGTGGCCATCTGTGTTTGTTCAAGACAACGTTGTCTATTTCATGAATTGGTGGTGGTACCTGTTTTTAAACTATATTTTTGGATTGGTGTTTAAGTGAATCATTAATAAACATAAATTATATTTTTGTTAATTGCCTGTTCCTCTTTGATGAATTGCTTTTATTTGGAATTGGTTTCCAATTCCATTTCTTCTCCCCCCTTTTTTTTAATATGCGTAATTAATTCAGAGGAACGCACCTATATTACTGCCTGAGTGCCCCATTGGTGTAAGCAATTATCCTCATTATACACAGACACTACTGAACCTCTGCCTGTTGTTATTACATTGTTAAGCAGAACCTTCAGTTCCTTTTTACCCTTTGTTGTCTAAGGCTGGGTTCACACTGGTGCGACACGACAGCCGTCCTACTTTGGATCCGACTTTGCCCTGCGACATGAAGCCGGTATGCGTCCGACTTTCAATTGACGGGGATCCGACTTGGATCCCCGCCAATGCCCGGCACTGTGTTTGGTATGAATCTTGAGGGGGAACTCCGCGCCAAATTTTAAATAAAAAAACGGCATGGGTTCCCCCCTCCAAGAGCATACCAGGCCCTTGGGTCTGGTATGGACCTCAAAGGGAACCTCCCTACCCCGAAAAAAAACGGCGTGGGGGTCCCCCCCAGATCCATACCAGACCCTTATCCGAGCACGCAGCCCGGCCGGTCAGGAATGGGGGCGGGGACGAGCAAGCACCCCCCCTCCTGAACCGTACCAGGCCGCATGCCCTTAACATGGGGAGGTGGTTGCTTTGGGGCAGGGGGGCACCCTGCGGCCCCCCCCACCCCAAAGCACCTTGTCCCCATGTTGATGAGGACAAGGGCCTCTGCCCGACAACCCTGGCCGGCCGGGCTGCGTGCTCGGATAAGTGTCTGGTATGGATTTGGGGGGGACCCCCATGCCGTTTTTTCGGCGTAGGGAGGTTCCCCTTAAGGTCCATACCAGACCTAAGGGCCTGGTATGCGCTTGGAGGGGGGAACCCATGTCGGTTTTTTATTTAAAATTTGGCGCGGAGTTCCCCCTCAAGATCATCTGAGCACAAGTCGCATGCCGAAGTCGGATCATGCGAGATGGCGATCCGACTTTGATCCGACTTCAATGATAGTCAATGGGCTGAAGTAGGATCAAAGTCGGACCAAAGTAGTACAGGGAGCATTTCTTTCTGTGTCCGACCAGTTAGGACGGCTCCCATAGGGAAACATTGAATTTCACACGTCATGCGACATTAGCTCCCAATGTCGGAGCGTTTGTCGGACCAGTGTGAACCCGGCCTTATAGTTCCCAACTGTCCCTGATTTGGAGGGACTGTCCCTGATTTGGAGCAATGTCCCTCTGTCCCTCTTCCCCCTCATTTGTCCCTCATTTGGGTCTGATCTATATAGTTTTTTTATAAAATGCACTTTTTATCTAGTGTTTCCCAGTGCTAAACCAAATCCAAATTCTAAATTGCTGCATTTGTAAATTTTAAAAGCCACTATAATGAAATAGTAGTGGTTAAAAAAAAGCCCTTGTGGATTTAATTAACCTTTTTTTTTTGGGTTAACCAATTGCTGACCGCCCGGCATGTACATTTACGTCGACAGAATGGCACAGACAGGCAAATGGGCATACAGTTACATCCCTTTAATTTGCCGCCGTGTGGTCACGTGCGCGGCGCTGGCGGCCCTGCCGCGAGCTCCGTGAGTGTGATCGCGGGTCCCGCGGACTCTCACAGGGAGGAAGAATGGGGAAACGCTAATGTAAACAAGCATTTTCCCCGTTCTGCTTGGTGACAGTACACTGATCACAGCTCCTTGTGATTGGGAGCGGTGATCAGTGTCGTGTCACAAGTAGCCCCTCCCCCCACAGGAACACATCTCTAGCACACACTTAACCCCTACAGCACCCCCTCCTGGTTAAACCCCTTCACTGCCAGTCACATTTACACAGTAATCAATGCATTTTTAATCGCACTTATCGCTGTATAAATGTGAATGGTCCAAAATAGCGCCAAAAGTGTCCGATCTGTCCACCATAATGTCGCAGTCACGATAAAAATCGCTGATCGCCGCCATTACCAGTAAAAAAAAAATTATTAATAAAAATGCCATAAAACTATCCCCTATTTTGTAGACGCCGTAACTTTTGCGCAAACCAATCAATAAACGCTTATTGCGATTTTTTTTTTCTTTTTACCAAAAATATGTAGAAGAATACGTATCGGCCTAAACTGAGGAAAAACATTTTTTTAATATATTTTTGGGGGATATTTATTATAGCAAAATGTAAAAAATAATGCGTTTTTTTCAAAATTGTCGCTCTTATTTTGTTTATAGCGCAAAACATAAAAATCGCAGAGGCGATCAAATACCACCAAAAGAAACTCTATTTGTGGGGGAAAAAAGGACATCAATTTTGTTTGGGAGACACGTCGCACGACCGCGCAATTGTCAGTTAAAGCGACGCAGTGCCGAATCGCAAAAAAAGCTCTGGTCAGGAAGGGGGTAAAATCTTCCGGGGCTGAAGCGGTTAAAGCGACGCAGTGCTGAATCGCAAAAAAGTGCTCTGGTCTTTGGCCAGCCAAATGGCCCGGGGCTAAAGTGGTTAATTCACCTTTAAGGGGGTGTGGCGGGGGTGTGTCCTATGCCTACATACGTTGTTTGCTAGTAGGTGTCCCTCATTCCCATCTCAAAATGTTGGGAGATATGAAACTTTGAGATGGGAACGAGGGACACCTACTAGCAAAATTATGTAGGCATAGGACACCCCCCCTCTGCCACGCCCCCGTAAAGGAGAATTATTTTTTAAATAATGATTAGTTAAACCCACAAGTGTTTTTTTTTTTACCACTACCATTCCTTTATATTGGCTTTTGAAATGTACAAATGCAACAATTTAGAATTTGGATAAGAGGTTTAGCGCTGAGAAACACTTTTTTGAAAAATAAAAAGTGCATTTTATATTCAACTATATAGATCAGACCAAAATGAGGGACAAATGAGGGGGAAAGAGGGACAGAGGGACATTGCTCCAAATCAGGGACAGTTGGGAGCTGTGAGGTTAACTGCCTCCTGTCTAAACCGGCCCCATTGTGTGTGCTTGTATGTATGTATGTGAGATAGGGACCCCAGATTGTAAGCTTCTTGAGATCAGGGACTGATGTGAATGTACAATATGTAAAAGATGACCTTCATTGCCAGCGCTCTATTAATAGCTGTAATAAATATTCCGATTTTTTAAGATAAAGCTGAGTTCCACCCATTTAAAAGTCAGCAGCTACAAAAAGTGTAGCTGCTGACTTTTAATAATCGGACACTCACCTGTCCCAGGGTCCAGCGATGTGGGCGCATGAAGCCCCGCTCCTCTCCCCCTTCCTCTCCGAGGCGCCAACATTCTAACTGTGGGAGCCAGGCTGTGGCTTCACCTTTAAACCTCACGCTGAGGAAGTCCCGCTTACGGACGTAACGCGTACGGGGGGAGGAGTCACGTCTGACGTCACCCGCTGCCATTTTCTTGGTTAGAAACTCAATGTTACATGCTTTTATACCTGCACTCGGTTGGAGCGCGAATTTTTTAAGTAGATTACTTTTCTTTTATCACAAATAAATATCCCTTAAACGGAGAGCCCTAGATTGTCCCCTTCTTTTATTTTCATATTTTTGGAGTACAACAGCAGCACCATTCTGAGATTGATTTCCCAAGTGTGGGTTAACAGGCTGTGTGACCTGTCTCAGGTCGAATTTAGGTGAGGTGAGAGGCTTGAATATCTGTATCACCGCTGTACCGTCTCGTTCATCATTGCACATTGGGACGTTTTTCTGATCTGTTCATGTTTTCGGATTTTTTGAATCATTGGATTATGTATATGGACTATTAATTTTAATTGCGCTGCACTATTTTCTGTTTTAATTGCGCTGCACTATTTTCTGCGCATGCGCCAGCGCGCTGTGAATGGCCGGGCAATCTTCTGGGACCTGTGACGTGTATAAATATGAACAAAAAAAGTGTTTCTCCTGCGCTCGTGCAGGCGCTATAGATGTAAAGTGGTAGTAATTTTGAATGGTGGGAACTATAGGACGATCATGCGTGTCCCGCTGCCTAAACAGACCAGGGGTGGTCCGAAGAAGGCCGAGTGAAAAGAAAGAGGTGGAAGGCGCGTGATCTAACGCATGAATCAAGATGATAAAGTTTATTCTTAAACAAAGTAGATGAGTACAAAGAAATTACTACGTATTCGTAAAAACTAAGTTACAAAATATTCATTAAGAATTAATCATGCCCATACAAGGGCAAATGCTCAATGGTAGGCTGACGCGTTTCGAGGGGTTCCCTCTTCATCAGAGCCTTGGAAAGCAAAAGAAAGTCTGTAAAATGTGGTAGATATACATAGAGAGGAGTGGCTGATTGGGAGATGTATCACATGGTGGGAGATGTATTCTCCTTTACTCTAGAAGTATCCACATCCCAGCGCTCTACATAATGTAGAATAAATGGCTGGTTTGTTATTTGTTGTAGAGCCAGAGGAAGAAGTGGGAATTGGGTGCCTGTAAAAACTGGGTACCGGCTCCCCCCCCCCCCCCTAAAAAAATGACATGCCAAATGTGGCATGTCGGGGGGTCACCATCACTTAAAGTGTGAGTTCCACCTTTGGGTGGAACCCCACTTTAAGTTGTTATGTAGCAGAATGACTGTGCATTACCACAACAAAACACCAGATGTCACTGTTGTGCAGCAGTAAGCTGTAGGAAACACACACGAGCAGGATCAGGTTCATATCCTATAGTTTGTCATTGTGTTTCTACCGTTGCTGTCCTTCTGAAAATGCCAGTTGCCTGGCTCTCATTTTTCTTTCCAATACCTTTTCCATCATTTCACGCAGCAGATGCAGGCAGAATTCCCCGTCTGCGGTGTCAGAAGGTGAGGTCAGATCAGGTCAATGATTTGGAAAGGACAGAAGACAGAGGCGGTTGTGTCGGCAACTTTTTCCACATTAGGTGACATGTTCACAAGCATCGGACAACTGACGTGTCAGTGAACAACAGAGCGGTGTAGTCTTTGATACAGGGTAGTCTTAAATACTATATAGTAATACATTTGTTTAAACTGCCATCAGTGATTAGTCCCAACGCATGCTCTTTAGGGTTCAGATCAATCCAAATTCAAGCACTTTGGAAGTCATATTTCCCCAGGGCATGTGCCTCAGGCCTCAGATCAGCCTAATACATGACCTTCAGACCTCAGTCCAGCCTAATACATGACCTTCAGACCTCAGATCAGCCTAATACATGACCTTCAGGCCTCAGATCAGCCTAATACATGACCTTCAGACCAGGTTAGATCAGTCCCAGTGCATGACCTTCAGACCTCAGATCAGCCCCAATGCATGGCTTTCAGACCTCAGATCAGCTGAATACATGACCTTCAGACCTCAGATCAGCCCAATGCATGACCTACAGACCTTAGATCAGCCCAAATGCATCACCTTCAGACCTCAAATCAGCCCAATGCATAATCTTCAGACCTCCGATCAGCCCAATGCATGGCTTACAGACCTCAGATCAGCCCAATGCATGATTTTCAGTCCTCAGATCAGCCCAATGCATGACCTCCAGATCTCAGATCAGCTCAGTGTATGACCTTCAGGCCTCAGATCAGCTCAATAATGACCCACAGACCTCAGATCAGCCCAATGCATGACCCACAGACCTCAGATCAGCCCAATGCATGACTTTCAGTCCTCAGATCAGCCCAGTGCATCACCTTCAGACCTCAAATCAGCCCAATGCATAACCTTCAGACCTCCAATCAGCCCAATGCATGACTTACAGACATCAGATCAGCCCAATGCATGACTTTCAGTCCTCAGATCAGCCTAATGCATGGCCTTCAGACCATAGATCAGCCCAATGCATGGCTTTCAGACCTTAGATCAGCTCAATACATGACCTTTAGACCTTAGATCAGTCCCAGTGCATGACCTTCAGACCTCAGACCAGCCCAATGCATGACCCTCAGACCTCAGATCAGCCAAATGCATGACCTTCAGACCTCAGACCAGCTCAATACATTACCTTCAGACCTCAGATTAGCCCAATGCATGACTTTCAGTCCTCAGACCAACCCAAATGCATCACCTTCAGACCTCAAATCAGCCCAATGCATGATCTTCGGACCTCAGATCAGCCCAATGCATGATTTTCAGTCCTCAGATCAGCCCAATGCATGACCTTCAGACCAGCCCAATGCATGACCTCCAGATCTCAGATCAGTTCAGTGCATGACCTTCAGGCCTCAGATTAGCTCAATACATGACCCACAGACCTCAGATCAGCCCAATGCAAGACCTACAGACCTTAGATCAGCCCAATGCATGACTTTCAGTCCTCAGATCAGCCTAATGCATGGCCTTCTGACCATAGATCAGCCCAATGCATGGCTTTCAGACCTTAGATCAGCTCAATACATGACCTTCAGACCTTAGATCAGTCCCAGTGCATGACCCTCAGACCAGCCCAATGCATGACCCTCAGACCTCAGATCAGCCCAATGCATGACCTTCAGACCTCAGATCAGCCCAATGTATGAGTTTCAGTCCTCAGATCAGCCCAATGCATCACCTTCAGACCTCAAATCAGCCCAATGCATGACCTTCAGACCTCCGATCAGCCCAATGCATGACCTACAGTCTGTAAGACCTCAGGTCAGCCCAATGCATGACTTTCAGTCCTCAGATCAGCCCAATGCATGACCTTCAGACCTCAAATCAGCCCTATGCATGATCTTCAGACCTCAGATCAGCCCAATGCATGACCTACAGACCTCAGATCAGACCAATGCATGACTTTCAGTCCTCAGACCAGCCCAGTGCATGACCTTCAGACCTCAGATCAGCTCAATACATGACCTTCAGACCTCAGATCAGCTCAATACATGACCCACAGACCTCAGATCAGCTTAATACATGACCCACAGACCTCAGATCAACCCCAAACCCTGTACTCCTATGAATGCAGTGTACACACACAGATTGGCTTTTTGCGCACAGCATATCAATGTCCTCAGAGAGGTGGTTGGACCAGGCTTTGTAATGGACAGTCATGTACAGCCAATGGCAGAGTAAATGCCATCACATGTGTGCTGGGGTGGCAGAGTCCTGCTCTAAGGGTTATGAAGCCCAGCTGACCCATGTTTTAGGAGCACAGCGACAGCATCCTATACATTTCCTTAGACCAGGGATATGCAATTAGTGGACCTCCAGCTGTTGCAGAACTACAATTTCCATGAGGCATAGCAAAACACTGACAGCCATAGGCATGACACCCAGAGGCAGAGGCATGATGGGACTTGTAGTTTTACAACAGCTGGAGGTCCGCTAATTGCATATCCCTGCCTTAGACCTTTTCCTCAGTTACTTTCCACCTACATTTACCATTTCTATCCTGGAAAAGAACCAGAATAAACATGTGAAGCAATATCACGATGCTGCAGAGCAGGTTAGGACTGTGAGGAAATTCCGTTTACTTTTTTTTGCACATTCATGCTGGTGTTGCAGATAGAGTTGCCACCTCATCCCTTTAAACCCGAACACATATGAATTCCACAGGTTCTGAGGCTAATTTAATGCAGATAAGGCACCAAGTGAGTTTAATTACCACCTTAATCAGCCACAGAACCCGTGTAATTAATATGTGTTCGGTTTTAGGGATGAGGTGGCAACCATAGTTGCAGAGTCTACAAGAGCAATAAATCAGCAATTTGTGAGCCATATGGGAAGAGGCCGGAATTCTGCTCAATGGATGCTGCTGAATAACCAGCTGTGGAAAATGAGGACTATGGGGGATTTTTATTTAAACTTTTTTTTCTAGTTTTGAATGGAGTGTGGAAGAGATAGAAGCTCTGCCAGGTATTTATTGCTGGCGTGCTTTCAATACAAACACTTGTTCCGGTGACAACGGTCAGAGGTGGGGGTTTCCTGGAATTGTGGGAAGACTTTCATTTACTTTCTGTTGGGTTTCAGGGATTCAGACCTACCTTGGATATATTTGGTGACTGCTGATGAAGCTTTCAGAGAGAGGAAAGAACATGGCACAGACTAGGGAAGTACCCCCCCCTCCCCCACTGTCTGGAATCTGACTGTAGGCATAGCTCTCAACTGTCCCTGATTTCGAGGGACTGTCCCTGATTTCGAGGGACTGTCCCTGATTTGGAGCAATGTCCCTCTGTCTCTCATTCCTCCTCATTTGTCCCTCATTTTGGTCTGATCTGTATAGTTGTATATAAAATATATAAAATAAAATTCACTTTATCTATCAAAATGTGTTTCCCAGTGCTAAACCTTTCATCCAAATTCTAAATTGCTACATTTGTAAATTTCAAAAGCCAATATAAAGGAATAGAAGTGGTAAAAATCAGCCCTTGTGGGTTTAACTAATCTTATCTTTTGGTTAATTCTCCTTTAAGGGGGCGTGGCAGGGGGGCGTGTCCTATGCCTACCTACTTTTGCTAATAGGTGTCCTTCATTCCCATCTCAAAAAGTTGGGAGGCATGCTGTAGGGATTACACCAACGTCAGACAAGGGTAAACTGTGTCCATCCCACCCTGAGATTTGCATTGCTGTGCCACAATACATAGCTCCCAACTTTTCCTGATTTGGAGCAATGTCCCTCTGTCCCCCATTCCTCCTCATTTGTCCCTCATTTTGGCCTGATCTATATTGTATAGAAAATGCACTATTTATCTATAAGAAAGTGTTTTAAAGTGCCCAACATTTCATCCAATTTCTAAATTGCTGCAGTCATAAATTTCACAAGCAAATATTAAGAAATAGTAGTGGTTAAAAAAAAGCCCTTATGAGTTTAACCAATCTTTTTTTTTTTTGTACAATTCTCCTTTAAGGGGGCGTGGCAGGGTGTGTCCTATGCCTACATACTTTTGCTAACAGGTGTCCCTCATTCCCATCTCAGAAAGTTGGGAGGAATGACAAAGCACAATCCCACCTGGCAGGGGAGGGGACCTGACCTTTCTGTACTGCAGTTTCATGTTCCCTTGCAGCTCTCCTCAGCACCCTGTGACTAAACACTGAAAGGAGAAGCAGCAAACTGCTGAGCTCATCTCTGTCACCCTGCTCCCTCCTCCTATCAGCATGCTTCTTGCAACTGATTGGCCTCTTGTTCTGCTGCTTCTCCCTTTCCCAGCCTGAGCTCTGCTGTACAGAACCTACAAAAGGTTGATACCAGGTCATATTTAGGATCCCACATTGCTTGTGTATAAAAAATACATTTAATGATGTATTACTGATTGCAGTCAGGGCCGGTGCTACCACTAGGCAAACTAGGCAGCCGCCTAGGGCGCCCGGCCACTGGTGTTCCTACTCTCTTCTCTCTGCAGCAACCAACTAAGTCTCAGCATCAGCAGGCAGCCGAAGCTCCGTTCGCATATTGTCACAGTGTCAGAGGTGCAGCGGCGGCGGCAGAGGTCTGTGTCTGTGTCCCAACTCCTAAACGAATGGAAGCAAGCAAACATTCATTGATGGGCACTGGTAGACTGCATTGATGGGTGCAGGTGAGGCTGCATTTGATGGGCACTGGTGAAGCTGCATTGATGGGCACTGGTGAAGCTGCATTGATGGGCACTGGTGAAGCTGCATTGATGGGCACTGGTGAGGCTGCATTGATGGGCACTGGTGAGGCTGCATTGATGGGCACTGGTGAAGCTGCATTGATGGGCACTGGTGAGGCTGCATTGATGGGCACTGGTGAGGTTGCATTTGATGGGCGCTGGTGAGGCTGAATTTGATGGGTGCTTCATTAAAAAGGTGGGGTATACATGGGTAGGGAAAAGGGGGTGGAGTCAGGGGTGGAGCGGCAAAATGAGGTTTCGCCTAGGGTGTCAAAAATCCTTGCACCATTCCTGATTGCAGTTGTATCTTTTATATCTGCCGGGAGTTCAGCTTTAACCACTTCAGCCCCGGAAGGGTTTACCCCTTTAATGACCAGGCCATTTTTTGCGATACGGCACTGCGTTGCTTCAACTGACAATTGCGCGTTCGTGCGACGTTGTAACCAAACAAAATTGATGTGTTTTTTTTTTCCTACAAATAGAGCTTTCTTTTGGTGGTATTTGTTTACCTCTGTGGTTTTTATTTTTTGCGCTATAAACTAAAAAAGGGTGCCAATTTGGAAAAAAAAAACAAAAAAAAAAAAAACAATATTTTTTACTTTCTGTTTTAAAACATATCCCAAAAAAAAAAAAATAAAATAAAAAAAAACAATTTCTTCGTCAATTTAGGCCTATATGTATTCTGCTACATATTTTTAGTAAAAAGAAAAAAAAATCTGAATAAGCGAATATTGATTGGTTTGCACAAAAGTTTTAGCGTCTACAAACTATGACATTGATTTATGGACTTTTAATTATTTTATTGTTTTCACCAGTAATGGCGGCGATCCGCGGTTTTTCGACATCAAAGAAATCCTGGACAGCCGCACTCCAAAAATATTTGCCTTTTATTCAATAAGGTGTCATCCAAAATACAGGTCACAGCAAAGTGGAACAAAGCTTACGCGTTTCGCACTACAAGGAGTGCTTAGTCATAGCTATGACTAAGTGGGGGGGGGGATATTATGAGCTCTGTTTTCAAAAGATTGAGATTGGAAAAGTGGTGTAACATCCATTAGGAAACTTAAAAAGGTATAGGACACACCCCCTGCTACACCCCCCTTTTTAACACTACTATTCTTTTACATTGGCTTTTAGAAATTGAATGAAAGGTTTAGCACTGGAAAACACTTTTTGATAGATAAAAAGTGCATTTTATATACAACTATATAGATCAGACCAAAATGAGGGGCAAATGAGGAGGAAAGAGGGACAGAGGGACATTGCTCCAAATCAGGGACAGTCCCTCGAAATCAGGGACAGTTGGGAGCTATGTCCATACCGATATGTCAGTTAGTTATTGACAGGGCTTTTTTTCTCAAACAATAGGTGCTGGAACTCAACCACGACCCCCCCAAAACCCCTCCCCCCACACACCCTCCAAATCACATCAAATAGTAGGTGTGGTCAGTCAAATTTCACAAACAGTAGGAGGGTCCTAAAGGGGCATTTAATACCAGGATTGCATTACATACAGAGTGCAGAGTTCAAGGGGGTTACACACAGAGTGCAGAGCTGCCACGTGTAAACACAGTAACTGGACTTTTGTGTTTACAAGTGATCGTTGTCAGCAGGCCCCCCCAAGGGTCTGAGCCAGAGGTGGTGGAACTGAGTTCCACCAAGTTCCCCCTGAAAAAAAGCCCTGGTTATTGATATGCAGTTATTGATACTGATATGCAGGAAGACTAAAGAAGTGAGGTGTGGAGATGGCATTGGACGCCATGCAAGGTTATCACAGTCTAGGTAGGTCCCACCTGTAAGATGGATATAATGGACAGCCCCCCGCATGTGTATCACCCTGCTAGATAGGGTGCTGGATTAGGTATTTTTAGTGGTTAGCTCTACTGTAATCAGTTGAGCTGCTTCTGATTGTTTTGGTCTGTTCTGTGTCTCACCGGTCGCAGGATTGACAGCTTCCCTCTGCCTTCTGGAGGGTTCTGGAAAGTAGTGGGTTGGGAGAGTCAAATCATCAGCTGAATATTTATGCAGTCCCAGCCAGTCCCTGGGCAAGAGAGCCCAGATGGTGGCTGGGAGGGAGCATAAATAGTTTGAGGCCTGGAACAGAGAACAACAGCCTGAAGGGCTGCTCCCCTTCTAGGCAGTCCAGTTGTGTTTTTTTTTTTTTTTTCTACAGCTCACTGAGGTCTCAGCTATGGTATCTGGTGGGGCCTACTCTATTGAACTTTGCTGGAGCTGACTGAGGGACTTCTTTTGGGATCCGGTCTGGAGAATTCACAGGAGAGGTGTCTGGAAGATATTGGAAGGAAGGACAGACGTGAGTACAGACTGGAGTGTGAGATCACAGTGACTGTGTCCTGCCTACCATGACTGGTTCTCTTTAACTCTCCAAAGCCCTTGATAGGTTGTCATTGCGTATTATGGTTTTTGATAATGTCCCCAGTGTAATATTAGGGGCTCCTGATTGTCCCAGTATAGGGAGGACAGCCCTCGTTTTGGGCTCAAATCCCTCTTTTCGTCTCACATTTTTAAATACCAGTGGGCCAAAATTCATCCCATTTGCTGTGCACTGTACAAGTTACATAGCAGTCAGTTAGACATCATTCTTCATTGAGGAAGTTCCCATAGAAGAAATCTGAATTTGGGTTACAATGACTGCCGTGAATGACATTATTCTGTTTTCACAATCAACCGATTATATTAATTATTTTGTCATTTCTATACATTTTTAATAGAAAGAATGCTACGGTTGTAATACCAAGAGCGTCATATGAAGTCCTTTACTTTGTTAGGGGTTATCTGGATGATGCCTGTAGCTACAGGCATCATCCAGATATCATTCTCTCCAGCCGGGGATTCTGTGCATGATAATAATGATCATAGTGGCATTTCCGCTGCTTGATCATTCTTATAGGCAACGGGAGGGGACGTCCCCCCCTTCCGCCGCCATCCGCTGCTTGTCCGGGCTCTCCCATGCCATCGGGGGCCAAGAGAAAGAATCGGCCGCCGCCGGATGACGACCATATTTCCAGTGACCAGATGGTCACCAGTCATCTCTATGATCGTCGGAGGCCCGGGCGCGACGTTATGACGTCACGCCTGGATTCCCAGAAATAAACAAAGCCACGATCGCGGCTGTCAGCATGAGATTGGTGATTTTTTTTTTTTTCTGATCTCATGCTTTCCAGCCTGGAGGAGAGATGTGGAGGTCTTATTGACATCTCTCCATAAAGGGGACCTGTCACAATAGATTCCTATTACAAGGGATGTTTACATTCCTTGTAATAGGAATAAAAGTGATCAAAAAAATCGTAAAAAAAAGTTTTTTTTTTACTTCGGTAGCTCGCGTTCAGAAGCGAATGCACATGTAAGCCCCGCCCACATATGTTAAGGCCGTTGAAACCACACATGTGAGATATTGCCGCGATCGTTAGAGCGTTTGCAATAATTCTAGCACTAGACCTCCTCTGTAATTCTAAACTGGTAACCTGTAAAAATTTTCAAAGCGTCGCCTATGGAGATTTTTAAGTACCAAAGTTTGGCGCCATTCCACAAGTGTGCGCAGTTTTAAAGCGTGACATGTTAGGTATCTATTTACTCGGCGTAACATCATCTTTCACATTATACAAAAAAATTGGGTTAACTTTACTGTTTTGTTATTTTTTTAATTCATGAAACTTTTTTCCAAAAAAAAAGGCGTTTGAAAAATTACTGCGCAAATACCGTGTAAGATAAAAAGTTGTAATGACCACCGTTTTATTCCCTAAAGTGTCTGCTAAAAAAAAACATATATAATTTTTGGGGTTTCTGAGTAATTTTCTAGCAAAAAAAAATGATGATTTTTACATGTAGGAGAGAAGTGCCAGAATAGTCCCGGTATGGAAGTGGTTAAATGCATCTTCATACGCATCCATTGACCATCTGCTTGTTAGTTCTTCAGCTTTCTCGAACGAAGGCCAAACAATAAGACAAGAAATCTTGCAAATAATATTTGTCCTCATTTTTCTCTCATGGCCATCATTGAAAGTCTGGAAAATATAAGCCATAATAGAGAGTCCCGGTGTAGATTTTGGTCTTGTCTCATTGATTGGTGTCACAGTTTTGCTGTATTCAGTAGGAAGGTGAACCATCGATTCTAGAAGCAGAAGGTTAGATCCGTTCCTGACATCTCCCTCTGGTAATACTCATCCAGTCTCTCGCTCTGGGCCACTGTGAAATGGTTCTTCCAATCACCGCAGATTCCTGGAGAGAGAAATCAGAGACATGTAAAGCTGATGTCACAGAGAGAGATACTAGATATCAGATTTTTAGATTTTGGATGCAGAAAGTTTTGAGTTCAAGTGATACCCTTTAAATTGAACAGTGCCTTGCAGTACCTCTTCTTGGACACAAGATGTCCTCAGTCTTCTGGATTGAATGACACCCATGGCCAGTAAGACTAATGCCGCGTACACACGGTCAGACTTTCCGACGGGAGATGTTGGATGTGAGCTTTTTGTCGGAAAGTCTGACCGTGTGTATGCTCCATCGAACATTTGCTGTCGGACTTTCCGCCAACAAATGTTTGATAGCAGGTTCTCAAATTTTCCGCCAACAAAACTTTGTTGTCGGAAAGTCCGATTGTGTGTACACATCATCCCTTTAATCCAGGACACACATTAATGACACAGGTTCTGTGGCTGATTAAGGTGGTAATTAAACTCACTTGGTGCCTTATCTGCATTAAATCAGCCTCAGAACCTGTGTGATTCATATGTGTTCTGGTTTAACCACTTGCCCACTGGGCACTTAAACCCCCTTCCTCACCAGATAAATTTTCAGATTTCGGTGCTCTCACACTTTGAATGACAATTACTCAGTCATACAACACTGTACCCATATGAATTTTTTGTCCTTTTTTCCCCACAAATGGAGCTTTCTTTTGGTGGTATTTAATCACTGCTGGGTTTTTTTATTTTTATTTTTATTTTTTGCGTTATAAATCAAAAAAGACTGAAAATTCGGTAAAAAAAAAATTCTTTGTTTCTGTTAAAATTTATTGCAGAGTATTGGCGAGTATTGGCAGAGTATTGCAGTGTTGCAGAGTATTGGCGAGTATTGGCAGAGTATTGCAGTGTTGCAGAGTATTGCAGTGTTGCAGAGTATTGCAGTGTTGCAGAGTATTGCACAGTGTTGCAGAGTATTTGCAGAGTATTGCAGTGTTGCAGAGTATTGCAGTGTTGCAGAGTATTGCAGAGTATTGCACAGTGTTGCAGAGTATGGGGTTTCCCCAGGTGGGGTTTTTAGGCAGCGGAATTGAAATATTCAACCAATGTTGTATAAAAAAGATTGTATTTTATTGTACAAAAAATAATTTAACACAAAGGTTTAAAAAATGAGCTCTGATATAGAGTGTTTACAAGTCTAGTGAACTCCGACACGCATTTTACAAACATATTTTCATAACAACATTGTATACATATTGTCAATATCAGAAAAATGGAGCTGACGCGTTTCAACCTATATATCCAAGGTCTTCTTTAGAGGTCAGTCTGCCAAAAAATATACAACAGGGATACACATATAAGGACTTGATTACATATATTAGAAAAAATGTACCATATTCTATATAGCATAGTTACCCAATGATGCGTGTCCTAAGACGAAAAACGAAAAGCTTCCTATAAGAGAGTCCCCTTTTTTAAAATCAAAATGCCTGCTCACTTTCCTCCAGAGGTCCTATGACTCCTCCACCGGCACAGCCTCCGGCACCGGGGCAGAAACCAAAGATGTGGCTTACGAGAGGTCACACTAAGAATCGCCCCCCCACACACACACCCAGGACCACACGATCGGTCGGGTAGAAGGCGACACCTGCAGCAGAAACCCGAAGGAAAACACATTTAGGGATCACACTCATGATATGTGTCAAAGCATTAGATTAAGAAATATTTACTTAATCGAATAGCAGAGTAGGTGTCATAGGACCTCTGGGGGAAAGTGAGCAGGCATTTTGATTTAAAAAAAAGGGGACTCTCTTATAGGAAGCTTTTCGTTTTTCGTCTTAGGACACGCATCTTTGGGTAACTATGCTATATAGAATATGGTACATTTTTTCTAATATATGTAATCAAGTCCTTATATGTGTATCCCTGTTGTATATTTTTTAGCAGACTGACCTCTGAAGAAGACCTTGGATATATAGGTTGAAACGCGTCAGCTCCATTTTTCTGATATTGACAATATGTATACAATGTTGTTATGAAAATATGTCTGTACAATGCGTGTTGGAGTTCACTAGACTTGTAAACACTCTATATCAGAGCTCATTTTTTAAACCTTTGTGTTAAATTATTTTTTGTACAATAAAATACAATCTTTTTTATACAATATTGGTTGAATATTTCAATTCCGCTGCCTAAAAACCCCACCTGGGGAAATCCTTTTCCATTTTTGTTCTCATTACCAGGGGTGAGCAGCACTTTTTCCTCCTCCCTCTACTGTGTCCCTCCTTTGCTAGTGTTGCAGAGTATTGCCCAGTATTGCAATTATTGGCACTGATTGCAGTGCTGTGGGCTGGATGTTTAGTGCCCACAGCGCTGCTGCAATCTCACCCCCTCTCCCCTCGTACTGTACCTATCGGTACAGAGAGGGGAGGGAGGAACCAGCGTCATGACGTGATGCCAGTTTGTTTACAAGTGATCGCTCCGTCATTTGACGGAACAATCACATGGTAAACGGCTGCGATCAGCGGCTATTTACCGTGATCCGTGATGCGCCGGGTCCTCTGGACCTGGCGGTCATGGATGTTCCCGGGTGCGCGTCCCAGGGGGCACGCAGGAGCAACTTTCTGGGAGGACGTCCATGGACTCCCACCCAGAAAAACACGACCGCACTGTAGCCGTCTTTTGGCTATGGCCCGGTCAGCAAGTGGTTAAAGGGATGATGTGGTAACCCTAGTACACAAGTCCGTTGCACAAAAGTCCACGCATGCTCAGAATCGAGCAGAAGGAGCCGCACTGGCTATTGAACTTTTCTCAGCTCGTCGTACGTCTTGTATGTTCCCACGTTCGTAATTGTTGGCCAACATTTGTGTGACCGTGTGTATGCAAGACAAGTTTGAGCCAACATCCTTCGAACAAAAATCCACGGCTTTGTTGGTGGAAAGTCCGATCGTGTGTACGCGGCATTAGACCCCATACACACTATTAGAGTTTCTGCAGATTTTTGTCTTCAGATTTACCAAAACCATGTAGTGCGAGGGTCTGCCTGATTGCATACAAATTGAAACTCTAATGCTATGTACACACAATAGGATTTTCCGACAACAATACCGTGGATTTATTTCCGACGGATGTTGACTGAAACTTGTTTTGCATACACACGGTCGCACAAATGTTGTCAGAAATTCCGAACGAACGTCAAGAACGCGGTGACGTACAAGATGTACGACGAGCCGAGAAAACTTAAGTTCAATAGCCAGTGCGGCTCTTCTGCTTGATTCCGAGCATGCGTGGAACTTTGTGCGTCGGAATTGTGTACACACGATCAGAATTTCCGACAAAGGATTTTGTTGTTGGAAAATTTGAGAACCAGCTCTCAAATTGTTGTTGTCAGAAATGTCCAATGGAGCCTACACAGGGTCGGAATTTACGACAACAAGCTCACATCCAACATTTGTTATTCGAAAATCCTATCGTGTGTACAGGGCATTAAGGTTTGACCTTATATTATATGGTTTTGGTAAATCTGAAGACAAAAATCTGCAGAAAATCTAATAGTAGGTATGGGGTCTAAGGCTGTGTTCACACCAGTGGCGGCCCGTCCATTAGGGGCGCAGGGGCGCTGCTCCCCTAATTCATGCGTCCGGCCTCTAATCTACATGCAGGGAGCCAGACGCATGGATTTCAATAGGGGTTTTTTTTTTGTTTTGAAGCACATGATTAGAGCCTGAGGCTCTAATTGGCTTCAAAAAAGGGTGGGCTCGGGGAGCAGGGCACTGCGCCCTGAACCCACCCAGTTGTGTGACATTAGCGAATTAATATTCCCTTTTGTCTTCCTGATTCTCCTCCCGGCCAATCAGGAAGCGGGTCTTAGGCCGACAGAAGAAGCAATCGTATTAGCCGCCGAGGGAAGAAGGAGGGAAGTCACAGAGGACGAAGCCGCCGTGATGCCAGAGATGCAGGGTGAAGTCGCCAAGGAGGAGTTGGAGACGCAGGAAGGAGCCGATGCTGCTAGACGGGGTAAGTGCGGGGCCCGTGGTGGGACGGTCGGACGACCGACCGGGGGGGAGGGGGGAGTGGCGACAGGTGTTTTGTTGTCTTGTTTATCGCCCCCCTAAAATATACAGCACCAGCCACCACTGGTTCACACTCATGCAAATTGGATGCGGGTTTCCCTGCATCTGATTCGCATGACAGGTGACTGTGACTTGCCTGACTGCATTGTGCCAAGTGTAAAGTTTGGAGGGGGGATTATGGTGTGGGGTTGTTTTTCAGGGGTTGGGCTTGGCCCCTTGGTTCCAGTGAAGGGAACTCTTAAGGCGTCAGCATACCAAGACATTTTGGACAATTTCATGCTCCCAACTTTGTGGGAACAGTTTGGGGATGGCCCCATCCTATCCCTACATGACTGCACCAGTGCACAAAGCAAGGTCCATAAAGACATGGATGAGTGAGTTTGGGGTGGAGGAACCTAACTGGCCTGCACAGAGTCCTGACCTCAACCCGATAGCCCACCTTTGGGATGAATTAGAGGGGAGACTGTGAGCCAGGCCTTCTCGTCCAACATCAGTGCCTGAACTCACAAATGCTCTTCTGGAAAAATGGTCAAACATTCCCATAGACACACTCCTAAACCTTGTGAACAGCCTTACCAGTAGAGTTGAAGCTGTTATAGCTGCAAAGGGTGGGCCAACTCAATATTGAACCCTACGGACTAAGACTGGGATGTCATTAAAGTTCATGTGCGTGTAAAGGCAGGTGTCCCAATACTTTTGGCAATATAGTATATACACAGTATATTATAAATAGTATACCGTGTTTCCCCGAAAGTAAGCCCGGGTCTTATATTAATTTTGTCAGCCAAAAACACACTTGTTTTCGGGATAGGGCTTACCCCTCTATCACAGGATCACATAATGCAAAAGGTGCGCATTTCTGCAATGCAACGGTGCAAATACCTTCTTCCATAGCTTGCCTGAGCTGTCTTTCACCGCTCTGAGCACTGCAGACGGATGGGGGCGAGATCCCCCGCTAACACCTGCTTCAGTGGCCCGCCTGACCTGTCTTCCACGGCTATGATTAGTGCAGAGGGAGGGGGGTGGAGATCCGCCGCTGATACCCAAGAGAAGAGGAGATCTGCTGAGCCCTGCTTGGCGCTTCCATGGCCCGGCCCAAGCTGTCGTCCCTGCTCTGAGCAATGCAGGGAGGGAAGAGGAGATCATCTGAGCGCCAAGCGGCGCCGCACCAAACTAGGACTTACTTTCGGGGTAGGGCTTATATTGCAGCCCTCCTGGAAAAAAGCGATAGGTCTTATTATTGGGGTAGGTCTTATTTTCGGGGAAGCACGGTATATGTAGTAGTTCCTGTTTCAGCAGACAGGTGGCAGTACTGTACCTTTCCTCATGAACGGGGAGATGGATTGGTCCATGATGGTAGAAGAGAGAGATGTGTAATTAGTAAGGGGATTCTCTTTCATTGCCTTGAAAGACGTATGTTGACAAATCCTCTCCACAACCTCTTCGGAGAAGTCTTTCCCCAAAAACTTGACAACTTTTCGGATCTCACAACTTGGATCCTAATGAAAAGAAGACTTGCAGTATATTGGATGTAAACCCTAACTGGATGACAGTTAGTTTTAAAGACTGCGTTCTACTTTTTCATCTTTTTCTCATTTGAGTTTTGATGCTCTCCTTCAGCCTCTTTTATCTCCTTCCTCTCCAAATGCACTAGTTCCAGCATCAGCTGCACCTCGATGCTCTGGACTGGCTTCCTAACGACAACATAAGAGAGGCTGGCACAACTACTTTATAGATGCCAACTGTTCCAAATCTTGGACCTCAGTCCTAATGATGCTGTGTCCCGCGTGATGTCTGGGGATCACAGTGTCATCCCCACTACATGGGCAGTAACTCAATAAGGCATTCCCTTTGGTGATCAAGGGCTGTGAGTGGGTGGTCCCGCAAAAGTAGAGACGGGGTTAGGACTGAGCACTGCAGTAACTTGGCAGGGGTTGGGTTGGACCGCCCAGTCACCGGTTGGGCCTGAGGCAGACTGTTGGCGGAGTTACTGCAACTGTGTTCAGGGACCAAGGTCTGAAATGTTGGTAAGGCCAGCCATAGACAAAGCTGTTTTCTTTCCTGCAACATTTTTTTCCCCCATCAACACAACCAGTGTTGATGGGGGAATCCCTCCTGCAGAGCCATTGTGTTCTCCCAGCCGCTAGCAATAATCTCATGTAAAATCCAACAGGTTGATTGTACTCAAGTTGGTCAATCGATTAACTTGGGTTTATTCATCCTCCCTATACATTGTTCAAATGACATCTGGTTTTAGCAGAATTCGAACCATCTATGGCCGGCTTAGGTATACTAGGTGTAGTCTCCATCATTAAAATAGTCAAATGTGATCCTACCATGAAGGTCCTGAACCGGGACCTTCATGGTAAGGTCACATTTGACTACTTTAATAAAAGCGGCATATTTTAAAAGATTAAAAATTACTTCTGAAATATGAACTAGTATGCAGTGTTAGTGATTGGGTTTAGGTCTACCTTATGTTCTTTTGCACTCAAATGTTTCTCCCTCAGATGAACAGGAAGACTTACTTCTAACATGTCCTCGTAGAATACGTACAGCATGTTCTTCTGCTGCCTTAGGTTCCACCAATCCCTTACATGAGCTCCCCAGGAGCCGAAACCGACTACAATAGACAGAAAGTGACTTAGTGGTTGGTCAAAAAAAATTGGCGACTGGTAAAAACTCGTGGTTACCCCTCACCATTTCCTTGGATGAACCTCTCTACATACTCCTCCCAGGTTCCCGGGTCTGGATGCAGCTGGTTCATCTTATCGAAATGATAGAAGGACACGGCTACATCTTTAGGGTTCCTCGCCACGTAGATGATCTAATGATAACAGAAAATGTTGGTCAAAACTTCACGCTGTGCAGAGAAAGGTCAACGTAGTCCAGTTAAAGTGTAGGTATAGCCACATTTTGGTCTCTGAAACGTGTTGGTGGTTCTATGTGATCATTTTATGAATCAGTAAAGTGACTTGGACTCTTGGACATTTGGTTTGATGCCCTTGTTGTATACTTTGAGTCCTATTCTGGGTACCCACCAACGGGAACCTTGTTGTATGTGGGTCACCTTAGCAGAACCAGTGAGCTTGAAGAATGAGGTTTCCTCCAGTTCATTGATGAGGTTTCCTCCATTTTATCAAATAGATACCTCTTGAATTTTGTCAATTTAGGGATTTTTCTTTTGCTGTCTCTGTCCTAATTGGGAGATTTCTCTATTTCCTGTCCCAGAATTGCAACAGAAAGGGAGGAAGCTCTCAAAAAAAAAGCCCTCTTAGGCCATTGTTATTGGATCAGGCGTCCCCCACCTTGAAAGATTTCCGCTCTTGTTTTTTTTTTTTTTTCCCTGTGACAATTATAATATTTTGGATTTTCCATCACTTCCTGGCTTGGTGACACCAGGACGAGCAGAGAGGGTGAAACTCCCCACTGGGGACACAGACAGCAATAAAAAACCTGCATAGTTATTGAACCACAGCAAAGCTCTTAGGTGGGGTCAGGAGGTGGTATTCTATTGAAATATCCAACATATATACAAACATACCCCATCATTTTCTTTTATCTGTGTATTTTATACATGATTAGTTACAGAGGCATACCTAGAACCTTCAGGGCCCTGGTGCAAGAAACCATGAAGGGGTCCCCTGAGACTCCTGGGGCCCTTTCCATCGATCCCAGGGCCGTTTATTCCTGTCACAGGGCCCTTTATTATGGTCCTTCAGTGGAAACCTTTTACATGTTCTGCAGCAGGCCCCCTTCCAGCTGTCTTGCCCCCCCCCCCCCCCTAATGGTGGCAAAACGCCAAGGCCTGGTCCCCAGTGTGACCTTTGCAACCCTGGTAATTCCGCCACTGATTGGTTATATTTCTTGATGTATAAAAAAAAAAAATAATTCTTTTAATAGAAACATTTTATATGGCCTATGTGGTGCCTTAAAAATCCAATTTTCTCCCATTTATGAGTTCTATTGACCTATGGATGTGGCATTTCCCAGCACCATCTAAAAATCTATAGTAACATTTAGGGCAGAATTAAACGTGTTCAGGCTATATTTTCTGCAATTCAAATGTCTAAATGCAGAAAATACTGCATTATGGCCACTATATGGCGCTGATTATCCTAGGAAATGAGTATGCTCCTCATCTCCATCTAGTGGCCATAGTGTAATATTTAACACAATTACACAATTCAAATTGCAGAGAACATAGTCTGAGAACATTCGATTTTGCCCCGTTTGCACAAATGGATTTACATGCAGTTTTGCCAAGCAAAGGTACATTTTTTATAAATATACCACATAATCTCATCAGATTGTTTTGCAGCAGTACCTGGCAAACTACAGTACTTATAACAAGAGACAAAAGAAGTAAAGATTGTGATTCAGCTGTTACTGACATATTTTGTAATAAAGTACGATCAATACTTTTTCCTGACACCGTATATAAAAAAAGCACATCTACCGATCATGAAAAAAGCTTTAAGACAAAACAAAATGAAAAATGAATCAAAACCCTTTTTGCGGCCTAAGAAAAGATTAAACATATCAGCAGGGCCCTGCCAAAAAGAATTGTTAAGTAAAGATCTGTAAAATATCTGTAGCCTCGGGGGTAATCATTTATAATGGACATCCGAGGGAACATTTTGAATATTTTATTTATTTTTATTTATTTACAGATACTTCTACAGGTGATAATATTAGTTATTGCTGTTTCCTTCAAGATCGAAATAGCTAAGAACTGGAAATCGACTAGCCAAGCCCAATTCACAGAGGATTAGGGATTAAGGCTTGGTTATTCAATTTCCAGTTCTGGAATATTTAGGTCAAATATTTGAAATATTCTCCTGAATGTTCATTATTAATGATTACCGGTCATCTATAAGACTAAAAGCAGCGCTCTTCAGTGTATTAGACAGGGGTGTTGCTAGGTCTACAAAAAATCTGGGGCTAGAGCCCATAGCAGCATAGTAAAGAAAGTCAAACACATGTATATGCAGTAATATACGTGTGTGTGTATATATCCCCAGAGAGCCCCCCCTTACATCAGGGTCCCCAGAGAGCCTCCTCCTTACATCAGGGTCCCCAGAGAGCCTCCTCCTTACATCAGGGTCCCCAGAGAGCCTCCTCCTTACATCAGGGTCCCCAGAGAGCCTCCTCCTTACATCAGGGTCCCCAGAGAGCCTCCTCCTTACATCAGGGTCCCCAGAGAGCCCCCCCCCACTTACATCAGGGTCCCCAGAGAGCCTCCCCTCCCCTTGGGGACCCTTGCAGAGACTCGGGGCTATGGGCCCCAGATTCGGGGCTATAGCCCCAAAAGCCACCCCCTAGCGACGCCACTGGTATTAGACACAGAATTTCACACAGTTTATTATAATTAGACATGTGCAATTTGTTTTGTAACGAAACAAAAGGTCAACTCAATGTAAATATCATGCCGTGTACACACGGGCGGACTTTTCGGCAACAAAGGTCCGACAGTCTTTCCGACGGACTTTCAAATGAACGGACTTGCCTACACACGATCACACCAAAGTCCGACAGATTTGTACGTGATGACGTACGACCCCACTAAAATAAGGAAGTTGATAACCAGTAGCCAATAGCTTCCCTAGCGTCGGTTTTTGTCCGTCGGACTAGCATACAGACGAACGGATTTTTCTATAGGAACTGGGTCCGGCGGAGTTCCGACGTAAAGATCTGAAACCTGTTCCAATCCTAAAGTCCGTCAGATTTTCGACAGAAACAGTCCGCTGAAGGTCCGATGAAGCCCACACACGGTCGGATTGTCCGCCGGATTCGGTCCGTTGGACCAGTCTGGTTGAAAAGTCCGCTCATGTGTACACGGCATCATAGTCCAATCAGCTGATTAATTTTGGGCTGGAGGTCGGATTACTGGCAAAGTGCATTCCTGAGAACTGAGTGAGAAGGCTGTTGTATTGTATTTGAGCAGAGGAGAAGAGATATTGTCATTGTGTGTGTTAAAAGATTCAATAAAGAAACGACTTTCCAAACTACGAATCATTATCACAAATATATATACATACATAAATATCGAATTTTAACTAATATGAAAGAAATTATAGCGGATATAACGAATGAATTCGACATGATTCGGTAATTCGTTAAAGATCTAATGAAACAAAAGGTCAACTCAAAGTAAATCTTACAGTCCAATCAGCTGATTAATTTTGGGCTGGAGGTTGGATTACTGGCAAAGTGCATTCCTGAGAACTGAGTGAGAAGGGTGTTGTATTGTATTTGAGCAGAGGAGAAGAGATATTGTCATTGTGTGTGTTAAAAGGTTCAATAAACAAACGACTCTCCAAACTACGAATCGTTATCATGAATATATATACATACATAAATATCGAGCTTCAACTAATACAAAAGAAATTATAGCGGATATAAAGAATGAATTTGACATGATTCGAGATTCAGTATAACGAATTTCGACACTCTACAGAAAAAAACGAATTATCCGAAAACGAATTAACGTAACATAACGAATATAACAGAACGAAATTATGTATTTTACGAGTGACAACGATCCGAAACTAAACGAAATTTTCCGTTGTGCACAAGTCTAATTATAATAATACACCCTGTGACAGGTAAGTCCAACTGGAACATAGACAGGATACCGCTGACAGACTCATTAGCTTATAACATAGGGAAAAAAAAACAAGCGTTAACCTGTTTAAAAGTTTATTCCCACAAAGAGGACCTTCCCTTTCCACATTGCACTTACAAGATCGGATAGCTAGAGGTACACCGATCGCAGGACACGAGTATTCTGATCGGTTCAGTGTTGCTGTGTTCACATATGACAAGACGGTATGGGTACTAGCTCATTATGCCTTTTGCTGTGTACATACGACCGGACTTTTCCACAGCAAAGGTCCGACGTAACAAATCCGCCGGACAATTCGATCGTGTGTGGGCTTCATCGGACCTTTGCTGTCAAAATCAGACGAACTTTAGAAATAGAACATTTTTCAAATCTTTCTGTCGGACTCGAGTCCGGTTGAAAAATCCGGTTGTCTGTATGCTAGTCCGACGGACGAAAACCGACGCTAGGGCAGCTATTGGCTACTGGCTATAACTTTCTCATTCTAGTCCGGTCGTACGTCATCACGTTCGAGTCGGACTTTGGTGTAATCGTGTGTAGGCAAGTCCGTTTCGTCGGAACTCCGTCAGTCGAGAAGTCCTTCGGAGTTCAGCCGTCGAAAAGTCCGGTCATGTGTACACGGCATAAGTCTTGCAGGTGTTTATTATTTTTTTTTTGTGAATTTTTTTCAGAGGTTTACAACCTCTTTAAGGGACTGTGTCGAGAAGCTTTTACAAAAGGAACAGTGTCCTCATCTTTCCTGTTAGAGAACCTTAGGGTTCAGGTGAAATAGTCACTTGTGACGGTAAGTTCTACATACACTAGAAGACCATTAGACATTCTACCTGCCGCACCATAGCCTTACCTTGACGTTCTTATCCCACAATGATTTTGGGAAGAGCGGTACTGGTAGGTGAGTCTTAATCACTCTCGGGGAGGGTACAGATTCTAATATTTCACTCCCTGGAAAATAGAGATAAGGACAACATCAGAATCATGTCGGTTTTAAAAGGACACCTGTAGCCTTTTAGACAGGGCCGGCGCTAGCGCTAGGCGAACTAAGTAGCCGCCGAGGGCGCACTGCTGCCTATTGTGCAGCCATGGCCAGTTGTTGCTGGGTCCCCACCCCTGCCAGAGCATCCTGCCCAAATACCCAATCAGTGTCCCCATAGCTCCCAACTGTCCCTGATTTCGAGGGACTGTCCCTGATTTGGTTAATCATTAAACTGAACATCATTAAACCGGTCCTGAACCGGAACCTTCATGGTAGGATCACATTTGACTATTTTAATAAAAGCGGCATATTTAAAAAGATTAAAAACGACTTCTGAAATATGAACCATAGCTCCCAACTGTCCCTGATTTTGAGGGACTGTCCCTGATTTGCAGCAATGCCCCTCTGTCCCTCATTCCTCCTCATTTGTCCCTCATTTTGGTCTGATCTATATAGATGTATATAAAATGCACTTTTTATCTATCAAAAAGTGTTTCCCAGCGCTAAACCTTTCATCTGATTTCTAAATTGCTGCATTTGTAAATTCCAAAAGCCAATATAAAGGAATAGTAGCGGTAAAAAAATGCATTTGTGGGTTCAGCCAATCTTGTTTTTTTTGTACAATTCTCCTTTAAGGGGGCATGGCAATGGGTGTGTCCTATGCCTGCATACTTTTGCTGATAGGTGTCCCTCATTCCCATCTCAAAAAGTTGGGAGGTATGGTATCCCTGGTGCCCCACAACCGTGCCGCTAAGCAACAGGGCAGGCTGTGCAGCAATCACAACTGTCCCTGAATGTACAGCGGCTGACAGCATCCACCGCCGCCTGCTGTTCACAGCACTAGGGTTTGGTTGCTGGGACCGCCCATGTCCTAGCAACCAATCACTTGTTTGCCCCTCCCCAGGCCCCCGACATTCAGAGGAGGAGAAAGAAGTTCCTCCTCCAAACCTACCCGGTCCCAGTGCCCAGCCTTCCAGCTTCTACCTGTTCTGAAATTGACTGCTGCAATGAGAAGGAATGGATCCTGTTGTAAGCTGGGGTCTTCACAAGACTCCCTCCTACCCTTCCATTACCCCAGCTATTCTCTCAAACCTTTCCACTCTCCACATGTAAGGGGGCTTTAGGGATCCCGATGTGAGGTAGTTTTAGGGACCCTGATGTAAGGGAGGTTCTGTGAACCCTAATGTAAGGCAGACTTTGGGGACCCTGATGTAAGGGGGAACTCTGGGTACCCTGATTTAAGGAAAGGGCTCTGAGGGACCCTGATGTAAGGGGGGGGGCTTTGGGATCCTAATATAAGAGGAGACCTTAAAGACCCTGGGTTCTCTGATGTGAAGGCAGACTCTGGGGACCCTGATTTAAGGGGGGGGAACTCTGCGGACCCTGATGTAAGGGGAGGGGAACTCCTAGGACACTGACGTAAGAGGAGATGACTCTGGGGACACTGATGAAAGGAGGGGGGGACTCTGGGGACCTTGTTGTAAGGGGGGAACTTTGGGGACCCTCATGAAAGGGGTAAACTCTGATGTAAGGGGGGGCCCGGGCCTAAAGCTGTGTAAGGGGCTCCAAATTTCCTGATGGCTGCCATGTTCCTCATACGCTGTGCCGATGTTCCGCATACCACTGCAGGATTGGATGATGTTAGCTGGAGACGAAGCCGTCTCCTGCAAACTTCTGCCAATCCGTGAAGAAGAGGTATCCAGCCAATGAGGTTCTGTTGCTGCGTGCAACATCACTTCCTCCCAGCTCCCCCGTCAGTCTCTACACAGAACTAATGTTGGCAAGGAGGTAAGAAAGCATCCATTCACAGGCTGCAGCCTTTATTTTTTTTTTGGGAGGAGGGGGTGCAAGTAGCTGGTCTTCCCTAGGGCTCAAAATAGTCTAGCACAGTACATTTTTCCAAAATATTTCATGTACCAATAGTAAAAAAAAAATAAAAATTTATACTTACACAGTAAAAATATGGAAATACAAAATATGTATTAACCACTTCCCGCCTGGTCAATAGCAAAATGACGGCCGGGCGGTAGCTTTTCCTTTCAGACTGGACATCATATGACGTCCTTTAGAACAAGCCGCTCGTGCCCCCCCAGGTGTTGCGGTGTGTTGCTCGGGCATGGTAAAGAGCCTATGACGTAGGCTCTTTAACATGTGATCAGCTGTGTCCAATCACAGATGATCACAGTGTAAATAGGAAATGCCGGTTATCTGCATTCCTCTCCTCACACTGACAGCAAGTGAGGAGAAGAGAGCTGATAAGCGGCTTTCCTGACAGGGGAGATCTGCACTGAGAATCAGTGCAGCCCCATAAGCGATGCCTGCCAGTGCCCATCAGTGATGCCTGTCAGTGCCCATCATTGCCCATCAGTGCTGCCCATCAGAGCACATCAGTGCCGCCTATCAGTGCCCATCATTGCAGCCTACCAGTGCCCATAAAGGCTGCTCATCATTGCCGCCTATCAGAGCCCAAAAAGGCTGTCAATCATTGCCGCCTATCAGTGCCCATCAGTGCCGCCTATCAGTGCCCAAAAAGGCTGCCCATCATTGCCACCTATCAGTGCCCATCATTGCCACCTATCAGTGCCCATCAGTGCCGCCTATCAGTGCCCAAAAAGGCTGCCCATTATTGTTGCCTATCAGTGCCCAAAAAGGCTGCCCATCATTGCCGCCTATCAGTGCCCATCATTGCCGCCTATCAGTGCCCCATCAGTGCTGCCTACCAGTGCCCATAAAAGCTGCCCATCAGTGTTGCCTATCAGTGCCCAAAAAGGCTGCCCATCATTGTCGCCTATCAGTGCCCATAAAGGCTACCCATCAGTGCCGCCTATCAGTGCCCATCAGTGCTGCATATTAGTGCCTCCCCATCAGTGCTCATCAGTGCTGCATTATAATGCCTCCTTATCAGCGCACATCAGTGAAGGAGAAAACGTACTTATTTACAAAATTTTATAACAGAAACAAAGAAAAACGTTTTTTCCCCCCAAAATTTTGGTCTTTTTTCATATGTTTAGCAAAAATAAAAAACTCAGTGGTGATTCAATACCCCCAAAAGAAAGCTCTGTCTGTCTCAAAAAAATAATAAAAATTTAGCATGACTGCGCAATTTTCATTCAAAGTGTGACAGCGCTGAAAGCTGAAAATTGGCCTGGTGCCGGTATTGAAGTGGTTAAAATACTGGAACGTTATGGATGGGGCTGGGTGTCACTGTGGGGAATGGGGTCTCTCCAGGAGGCTGGGGGGCTTTTCAGGGGCACTGTTGGAAGCTGAAGGGCCCTACAGGGGCTGGCGAACATTGTTGGAGGTTGAGGATACTTTGGGGGCACCAAAGGCACCATTAGTGCATTTTTTTATGTACATTTTTGGTAAAACACATATCTGCTAGCCGCATTTGGGGTAACATTAACGATTAATTGCACCGCAAGCATGACACACATTTTGCACTTTGTTTCCGGAATGCAGACAAAAACGCGCATTTCTTCAGATTCCCGGAATATACAGGTGTGGATAGGGTGTTGAAAAATTTGCCAAAATGCGCTTTGAAAAAGCACCAAAATGCACACTAAAAAGAGCTAAATTGTTTTTAAAAAAAAAATTTCAAAATTTTAAAATCCGCAGCAAAATGCACAATAAAAAAGCACCAAGGTGCCAAATTGAACCTTTTTGGTCACAGAGCGTTGTGCGGTTTTTCAGAGTGCAATTTGATGCATTTGTAGCGCATTTATCAAAATGTATGCCAAAAGGTATGTCTGCTACGCGCGATTAACATTGAATGGCACCCAAAAGCGTGTTGCGTATTTTGCCAAGATTTTAGCACAATTTGGAATTCGTGGCCAGAATCCTGCGATTCTGCCCACGATTCTGCATTGCTCAGGTGTGAAGGGGGCCTAAATGGCAATACAATATGACTATATATAAAACATTATATACTGTGTGTGTGTGTGTGTGTGTGTATATATATATATATATATATATATATATATATAGATATATATCTATATATATATATATATATAGAGATATATATATATATATATATATATATATATATCTATATATATATATAT